>NC_135774.1:13359855-13592454 GCF_028453695.1 Augochlora pura | reverse complement strand
AAGAAAATTATTAAAATAAAAATATCATTACATCAAGAAAATTATTACAATAAAAATATCATTACATCAAGAAAATTACTATAACAAAAATATCATCACATCAGAAAGATGATTGCAACAAAAATATAACATGAAAAATATTATTACAATCGCGAGCGGTTAATTGTGTCAAGGGTCGCGCGGCGAGAGAGCCAGAATCAATAGTGATATATCTCGAGTAGAATGACCAACGGGGCCACAGTCGGATGAGTCCTCGTGACTGGTCGGTGGTCCGAGTTCCCTGAAGCAGGCCCGCTGAATATGCAGGCTGGGCATCGCAAGAAAAGGAAGCCGCGCATTTGGCTCGTAGGTGTGCCCGATGTCACGGGCTCGTGGCACGAGCGCGAACTTCGCCTGTCTGCACGGCGGATGCACCGGATGCCCTTTCTTGCTGCATAGGTGTCCGGAGAGGTCAAAGAGCCGCGAGACACGTGTACGCCACCGTGATGCCGAACTCGCATCATGAACTTACCGTTGACCACCGGTCTGCGGCGGGATATTGCGCGCGAACCTAACGTCACGCCAGGGATCCTACGATTCTGGGCGTAGTCCTGGCTATTGTCCCGTGACAGACGCTCGATTGTCCCTATTAATAAAGGGGGATCTCGCTTCCCCCCTCACTCACTCTCTCGCTCTCACTCTCTCTCTGTCTCTCTGCCGTTTGCTATATCTCTCTTTGGTTCGCTCTTCTCCTCTTTCTCTCTCGCTCGTTCTCCGGCGATCTCTTCCTCTCCGTCTCTCATTTTGATATCCTCGAGTGCCCTCGTTT
This sequence comes from Augochlora pura, assembly GCF_028453695.1. Taxonomy (NCBI): domain Eukaryota; kingdom Metazoa; phylum Arthropoda; class Insecta; order Hymenoptera; family Halictidae; genus Augochlora; species Augochlora pura. The sequence continues at coordinate 13,591,646 of NC_135774.1, read as the reverse complement.
CCTGACTTGCCCACGTATGAGACACCTACTTGTAATATCCTCGTCGCGCGTTCACGATCGTCGCCTCTTCCCTCCCGGCCTACTTCCTGCGTGTAACTACACCGGAAAGGTGCGGAGATGCCGAAAGAAAAAGTTCTAGATGGACGGTGAAAATAAACGGTTCGTTTGCCACGAGCCTTAATCACGCCCACGTTACGCAGTCAACAGCTCGTGGCGGCCATTATTTAGGCGCGTATCATCTGTTTGCTGGAACCCGAGATGTGTTCTCATTTTACGGGGGCCCCCGTGTTCACGGAATTATTGTTCGAAGCGATGATTGGGCGAACGCCTCGGTGCGACGCCAGCACGCGCGCGCGCGCGCGCATTCATTATGCAGGTAATCGGTCTCGCAACACGAATAGAATAACCGAGCAGCCTCACGGGTTTCTTAAGTCTTTTTCATCTTCGTGCGCTGTTTAATTGAAACGCGAGAGCCGTCGCTCGAATACGAAACTTCGCTGAAACTGTAAACATCGCTCGCGAGACTTTGACAAAATTTTTATCAAAGAATTAGTTTGGTATAATTTATAGTACTTTTTATATTCTTATATTGATTTATATTTAGAGAATTGTGATTATTATTCGAGAGTTTAATTTAGATAACAGACGACTGCAGCAGAATTTCGCGCAGATTTTTGCTCATCCTTTATCGTCCTTCTGTTTATATTTATATTGCGAATAATTAGCTACGATAATTAGCTGAACTGTTTAACTAACGCGCCGGCAATCCGAACAAACATTAAAATAAAGAATAACGAAGCAGTCAGGTTGTTCCGTCGAAAAGTATTGCATACGTCGCTGGAAGCCGATTGGAAACCGTGCAATGCCGAGGATTCGATGGAGGAGATAGCGAGTAACAGCAGGTCACCCGCGAATTAAGGCAACCCGGAGTGTCCCCTTAATTAATTTCCACGGGCGGACGCTAAATTTAGCATCGCCGGCGGATTCCAGAGGATTTTCATCGCTAATTGATCGTTTTACGGGAAGATTGATACGTAAATTCCAGCGATATATTTAAATCGATTCGTAAAAATGAGCACGGTCAAAGTACGAAGGCCGTTCCGTTGCCGCCGAGAATATCGCATCGGATGACATCACCGGGAAATTCCACGGATTATTAAGCATTATTTGATTTGTTCGTGTATTATAATATGCCGTCGCGCGTTTGTGGTATTCGGCCACGGTGCGACGACGATCGCCGAGGGTACAGAGGGAACCTGGCGCGACCTATACGGCCGCCTACGTTTCGCTTCGCAACAAAGAGACGCGCGTTTCTTTCCTCGTCCACCCACGTCGGTGGCATAAAAATACCCGTGCAGGTGGTAGCCGGCCAGATACGCGGCCCGTTTCTGCGGATTTCACCAGATTTCGCTTTCGTTCCCTAAAATCGTACTTTTCGTCGACGCTGCGTCCGATATTGTTACAGAGATTATCCATTCTGCTGTCGATGGACTACTTGTTGTAATAGACAAGACAATGAGTGTCTTGCTGCTTCTATGCATTTGTGATGAAGATAATGAGGCTATCAACGGTATTAAAATATTTAATTTGTATTGATTTAACATTCGGCTGCCGATGCATGGACTACTTATCATAATAGACAAGACAATGAGTCTGTTGCTGATTTTATACATTCATGACGAAAATAATGAGATTATTAAAAAATTATTAAAAGATGGAAGTTTTATTGATTTAACTTCTCTCAGCTATGAGTAATTTAGAACATTTCTATTTTGTAGAGATGTGAGTACTTTATTGTTGGTTAAATCTGGTCACTTTCATTTTCCTATGGTGTTAATATATATTTACACCAGATTTTAAAGCTTGTTATTAGCTCTCGGATCTTTATGTAAAAATTACTGCAATACTTGCAAGACAGGTGAGCCAGGTGGATTTTCATTCTTTCTCTAACAATGTTAATTATTTAAAATTACTTAGCTTCATTCAGATTTTTCAGTGTTCTCAATTTCATCCAGATCTCGTTACTATAAATGTATAAAAGTCTCAGGCTACATTACATGACAAATAAAAAGAATTAGTACGAAAATATAGAAGAAAGCAATCACGAAAAATTACTAAAAAAAATTATACAAGTCTGGAAAATTGTTTCTATTGAACAGTACACTTAGAAGAGGCTTCTAAGAAGATTAAATGATGAGAAACGCGTACTACAAGCCTTCGAAAAACATCTTGCAACACAGTGATTACTATTCACTTTCCCACAGGACAAAGGGCCCGTCTACCCCACATAATTGCAAACCAGTCGACCCCTAATCCTTCCTCTCGTACAAAATTCCAGAACTCCGTCCGCCATTGCGCTTGAATCTCCCTCGATCCCCGGACTCTTTCAACCGCAGTCGGCATACCGACCGCCAAATTTATGAAGCAATGGAGTCCACCCGGTAGCCCACACGCAGCCGCTTACAAATTCAAATTACGCGTCGAGCTTCTTCGATTAAGGACGTAATCCCTTATCAAAGGTCGTATCGTCGATACCCTTCGCGGGCCCAGCGTCGTGCCACGAAGCTCGTGTCGCGAACCTCGAGTCTCTCGGGGCCCGCGCGGATTTTATGCGCCGTTCGATCCACGGCGGATCGTTCCACCGGAGAAATTGGAATCGCGGAGGTTTTTACTGCATCGCCTCTCGAAAATCGCCTGCAACATTGCTGCCAAAGTTATCTCGATGCATGAGAGGCTCTCGAGAGAGGAATCGGTCTGCCGAAGGCCCGAGGGAGCCGGACGAGGTTGGCGTGGGGATAAACGGGGGGGAAAGTGGAGGAGGTGGATGCCGGGTTGAAACGAGCGAGGGAAGTCGCCCTTCTGTTTAGCATTCGCGATGATATCTGGATGGAGTCCGGAGTGGGCTTAACGGGCTGTCGCTCGATATGGGCGCGGTCGCCTCTTCGGGGTTACGACTTCGTCGTCCTCGCCGGTACAAATCGTGTTGTGGCTCTTCCCTGACTGCCTTCCACGGCCCACGTACGGCAAACAGGTGCTTTTTTCGAACCTCGACGCTCGCTGGTTTCGGTGGTGATCCAATCTACCTGTCCCCCCTCCCCTCTCTCTCTCTCTTTTGTCTGCTTAGATGCCAATTCCATTCCGCGTTCGTTGACCGACAGAAAAAGCTTCGGAACTCGTTCTCCCGAAATTAGGATCGTCTGGCACCGTGACTCAGAAATCGGGCAAAATAATGATTGCCTTTCCGAGTCACTTCGCGTGTTTTTGGAATTTGTAGATCGATAGATTAGTTCTTGTTTTAGAGGATTTAGCAGTGTATTATTTTCTGCGAAGAAGGATCGTCTTCAGCTTCGTCCAATATCTGGAATTATTAATAAGAGATTTTCGTGCGAGGTAAATTCCTTCTGCAGCATTTCCAAGAAAATGTTAAACTACTTCCTCGTAATTGGTTTAGAAAATTGAAAGTAATATATTGATGATATTAAATTCTCTGAATCCTACTGTGCTACGTTATAACTATAGATCCTGCAATGATAATGACAAGACATCTGCAAAAGTGCCTGTCTTGTACCATAAAAATGACAAGACTAAATGCATCTAAATATTTCACCAATTTATTATAACTAAAGAAATTTCCCCTTCCATTTTCTAAAAAGAAACTCCTTATAATATCTCTATAATTTATTAGTCAACAATACGAGATCAATCATTTTGACCAACAGGGTTTCTTATCACAATTTGTTCAAATTAAAGAGTCGCTTGAATCGAGAAATTAATAATCAGAACTTCCTTACATCGAGTAATCTGTCACCAGGACCCAATTAAATATTACTGATAAAATAATTAATTCTGTCATCGACACTCGCCAACTGGGCATCGTTCGCTTCCGAAACGATTCTATTTCGACTTCCACGTCGTCGGTCCGGTACGTGCGAATGGTTTCCACCCAGGGGATCAGACCTTCACCCCGCGTGGTATCTCTTTCCCAAGATACACCTGGTTGATAAACCAGCGAAAACACAAGGTCCGCGGGCCCTGTTACATTTTAGAACGAGATGCAACGTGTCCGTTGTCATCGCGGAGAGCCTCTTGCGCTGCGGATGCCGCGGGAATGACGCGGTTCTTCTCTTCAGCTTCTCCTCTTTCGAACGTGCACTTGATTCCTCGGTGCATCAAGGAGAAAGATCGCGATGCACTTGCATGCTCGAATGTGGAACAATTTATTCGCAGCCTGGAACAATTTATTATTAACCCCTTGCGCTATGATTCCCTTCACGCAGCGTTGATTAGCATTTACTTATCCGTAATATTTTCTTTAACAGGGCTAGACAATTTTCATTTCTTTTATCGTCCTAATGTACTTTCATTTACAGACTTTGATAACAGAGGAATTTATTTTTATTTAGATACAGACGAAATAAATAATATTCATATTTAACAGATCTTGCATGAAATCTGTATCACGAGTCTGACTCGTTATTATAGTGCAAGGGGTTAACACCGTAAATATTGATTGATTTATTTCGTAATCTTTTAATGAAGAGCATCTCTGTATTACCTTGATTTTAGCAAAATTATGTAAAAAAGGATGATGTTCTCAATAGGATCTTGTATTGCACAACAGTCGCAGATCATTTTTATCCCGCACAAAAGTGCGGAGTCTGCTAATGGCGTGCAGACATCGCGATCACGCTCCAACAATTTCCAGCGAAGAAAGATGAAAAGCGTCGATGCATCACGCTCGTGCCTCTTATACTCCGCGATTGTAGTCGCATTGAAACCGCACGAAAATCTCGCGTTATTTATCCGTCATCGGCGCAGGAGTAATCTCGGGACCGCGGCTAAAAGATGATCCAAGGCCGCGCGCTCGGAGCGGAATGAAAGCCGGCGCGTAATTAATCGACAAGATTAAACGGCGCGGCGGCACCGCCATTATGTCTCGAGGCCCGCAGCGCGTCAAGCAACGATATACTTATTCAAATCCCATTCTACCGTCACGTTCGGGCTCGGCGTCCTCTATAATATCTACGATCGCCAGCCGTGAATAGCAGCAGCAGCAGCAGCAGCAGCAGGAGCAGCAGCAACGGCAGCAGGAGCAGGCGCAGGAGCAGAAGCAAGGAGCAGCAGCATCGAGTGGCTCGGTAAGAGTGGAAGAGGGCTTCGTCCAGAGCCACGGAGGAGCCGCGCGCGTTCTATAGGATGATCGAGCGAGTCAGATAAGGGCTCGGCTCTCGCGGGGGTCAATCGTTAATTTCTACGGAATTCCACGTGCTGACAATACGGGGAATACAGGTGGACGGTAGATGAGAGATAGGAGAGCCGTGGCCGGCTTGCACGAGCTCCTGACGACGCGAACGACGACACGACTCGAAACGAGGAACAAACGAGAGCACCTTGACTGCCTCTAACCGAAGCGGAGCGAAACGAAACGAGGCGACTCGGACACACGTGGTGCAGCAGAGGCCTCCGCGCGCATCCCCCTCCCTCCTACCGGCCCTGCTCCGCTCGTTCCTCTTTCTCCGTCGCCAGCGGTCGACGGCTCGGTTCATCCTCCTTTCGTCCTTTCTTCTCTCTCCCTGCCGGCGGCGCCCCCTCCCCCCCCCCCCCTCTCCCCCCGCCCGGTTCTTTTCTTTCTTTGCTGGCCTTACGTGTCCTTTACGTTCGAATCCACGGGCAGCCCCACGGTCCCTTGATCGAGTCCGGCTAGGTCGATCGTGGCATACGGGACGCGGACTCTCCGCGCGCCGGCAACCTCTCCAAGACGCGATACCTCCGGTTCTCGGAATGAGTGGAAGAAGTCGCTGCGCTCGCCCCGCAACCGCAACAACCGAGCGACCGGCGCCGTTCCTCTCCCGGCCGTTCCGGAGCCGCTCTCTCTCTCTCTCTCTCTCTCTCTCTCTCCCCGTCGCAGCGGATACCTGTATGTGTGACCAGCTCGTGCTGCGCATCGTGCTGAACACGAGGAATAATTTGTGGACAGGGCACGACGACGATTGGAACATTTACTCCGCACGCTATGCCCGGTGTACCCACCGTCCACGATGGGATCTCCTCCGGCCACCGGTTCTAGCCCCGGAGGTTACCGCCGCGCCGCGAGAACGCAACGCGTCCCACCGCGATGGAAACATCATCGAGCCGCTCGTTACCGCCGCCTTGACAATGTATTACCGAGCTCGGGGGACCGATAAGTAGGCCCCTGGTTGCGGGGCCAGCGTTTCTTAGAAGCCGGTCGAATTGTAAATTGAGTCCTCGCCGCTCGGCAACGCTCGCGACGCGACGCGACCCTTCGATTTACCCGCCGGATAATTTACCTCTCTCGCGCGCGCGCGCGCTCGCGCAATTTACCTTTCCGCCGCTCGCGGAAGGGAGGAACGTCGATAACACCTCCGGGAACCTGACGTACAAGATCTCTCCCGCGGGATCCGGCGGGATCGTTATGTTGCCAGATTACCCGCGACGCGCGTAGCCGTCGTTCAACGCTGCGTCCAAGGTCCTCTTCTTTGCGGCCGGTCTGCATCGTACGTCGTCGAAGCGGGCCCGGTATCGACAGCCGATGGCGTCGATTTAATTTCCGCGATTTATCGGCCGTTTCCACCAACGCGAAACAACCTGTCCCATTTGCGGCCTCGGCTCCAACCCACGGGCCAATAATTCCGACACCCCGAGGCAATACGTATTCCACCCGGCCAAGCCGCACCACGTGCGTGTCGGCCAACCTATCACGTTCTTCTTCTTCTTCTTCTTTTCTATCTATCTCTATCTCGACCTTTCTCTTTCCAGTCTATGGGCTCTCTCTATCTTTCCACTTTCTTCGAGCTGTGTATCGGGCAGGCTCGCAATCCAGTGCCTCTGGCACGCCCACCCTCCGCGACGATCCCAAGGGAGGGGTGTCCGTCGTTCTCAATTATACCAGACGAAATCGATCACTATCGATCTTCAAACGTTCTGGTAAGGAACTTGATCGGTTGGATGGACACGATGATCCAATTGGACACTGTTACTGTAGAAATAGATTTGGCGATGTTGCCTTGGAATATATTAAGAACCATGGTTGCATTAAAATTAATATCTCAGAAGGAAAGAATTTTTGATCATAGTAAAAAATGGAGGAGAGGGTAATTTTCGAAACTGCAGCAGTATATGTTCAAGAATAAAAATTAGAACGTTTCATACACAAAACAATGAAAGAAGAAAGATTGTCCTTAATATCAAATAGTCCAAAAAGAGAGCTTTTAATCTTCTCGACTTACGATCACTTCGAGTAACAATAAATAATAAAAAAGAACTTTTTACATTGAAAATTTATTACAAATAGTCCAAGTAAAACAAGAACATTGTAATCGTAAAGAAGAATGCCTTCTAGCATTATTATGTTTTCAAAAAGAGAAGCAATCATTGTCCACAAAAGAAACAAGAAAGATCGCCTAATCTCCTCATCAACAAATCACTATGAAAACCTACAAACAATAAAGAATCATCTTTAGCATCTCAGTACCTCAAACACATTTCTAACAGTCCACAATATTATCTTGAAAATAGCCTAATCTCCTGATCTAACGACAAGGAAGGCCCCTAAATAACAAAGAGTAACGTTCGCATCCACACACGATCATCGCCCCCCGCAGCGGACTATCACCGAGCCCGGCTGGCAAATTAAAAGTTCCACCCGGGCCGAAGTAAAAGTAACAGGTGTCGAGTACAGGGCTCTCGTGTAGCTCCCTAATGAACAGGGCACCGCGACGCAGGCAGCTTAACCTCGCGCCCGGAAGAGTCATCCGTTGACACCGAGGTAATGAGCAATCGAGTACTCCGTCCGCGCACATATGCCTTTTTTTTCCTGGCCGGCACGTGCTCGATGTCGGAAGGGATCGGGTGCAGGGGCGTGTCCGCTGGTGGCAAAGAGGGTAGATAAGCATCGAGAGTCATCTGGCCTAGACGGGGGCGCATCATTAAAACGTTACATGGCCGAGTCAGTCGGCGGAGCGGGGGTCTGATTCATTCATTGAATTAATTGAACATGCCTGGGCACGGGGTTGGTCCTCCTGGAACCGTTTCGCGTCAGGTTTCCGCTTAATATTTTACACCAGCCGATATTATCGCGTCTAAGGGATCAGCTGGCAGGATCGCGGTTTCCCGGATCGATTCACGTTTCGCGTAACGACGACGTTCGAAAATCGACCCGGGAGTCGACGAGAGAATTGCTGGCGGGTTCTATGCGGCTCGGTACCGCGGCTAATTAATCGCAATCAGCGATAGACGGCGCCTCGGATGACCAAAACGATCGGTGGCCGGAGATAGCCGGCATACTAGCTCTGTTCTGTTTAGCCACCGCCTTCGCCGTCGGTGAATTTTTACCGACCGGTCCTCATTAGTGACTCATCTGTCTCGTTTAGGGATCGGGCACGACCGAAACTGGACACGCGATAACTCGAGCGAACGATCCAAGGAAAAACCGGAGGACACGTCCGACCGGAAGAGACGAGGTGTCATCTGCTGAGTCAGGTAGACGATCGTGAGCAGATAAGCCGGACTCGTCACGACCTCGTGGTTGTGGTACGGCGAGAGCCTGGTCCGGTAGTAGCCGGTGTCTAACGCACAACACGCGTCTCTTAATGACGCCGGGAGGATGGTAAAGGTGGAATTATGGTTCTCCGGACCCCCTGCTGCGAGCGATCGAGCAGGTAGGCTCTCTTCGTAGCCCGGCTACGAGCCGCTGGTACACGCTACACGCTAATCGCGTGTACGCGGGACCGATGTTAACGCGTGGTAGACTCCTGCTAATGCCAAGGGCATCGATACTGAGGCCAGTCGATACTCCGCGCTCTTCCCCGAGGCAGCGAAATTCATTCGTTCGCTGCGGAACACGAATACCGGAGCCGAGCCTTCCTACACACGGATGGCGAAGCTCTGGTTCGTTGCGAACATGGTTTTATAATTTAAATAAGGATTAATTTTACACTGAATTTATCGTTTAAATCATCTGCATTTTTTCGTAGAAAATTCTTCACGTTATAGAGAGTAATAGTTGTAGCAAAATAATTGAATAAATTTATTAATTTGATAATACATTAAATAAAGACATTCTTATACAAATTTTATAGTTCATTTATTCTTGTCATTCTTGTAAAACAGACATGATGATCACATTTAGTATTTGATAAGTTTAAGGTTCTTTCATACTTTTCATTAAAGTCTATAGAAAGAAAAGGTATTTTAAATATATACCGTAATTGAATAGTAAATAATCATAATACAATAATAAATAATTCTAGTTCAACAGTAAGCGATCATAATTAAGTAATAAATTTAATATTAAATTATTCCAAATGAATATAAAAATAATTTCAAATATTCCCAGTTATATTTTCATCAAAGTATTCATTGCTCAAATATTAATATCAAAATCGAAATAAAAATTGCCAAAATCAGTCATAAGAAATAAAATCTAAAATGCATTTTCTACTCTTATATTTTAACAAAGTGTGATACCTGTTTGCCTAAACCTATCACCAATTCAAAACAACCATCGCCATTTCGCTTGGAATTGCATCGAGGAATTTTCACGGAAAATGCATTAAATCCGCAGCCTCCTAACCGGCGAGCAAAACCGCATCTCCGTTCGAATCGTCGCGAAAGGATTCGCAATACAGAAGCCCGCAGGATCGGCGGGCCTGTAACGACGATGTAACGATGTCGTAAATGCTCGGATGCGGTCGTTCCCGGTTCCGGGCTGGTTGTCTGATTAGGCGCTGGCTCATTCTACTTGGATCCTACGACGACTGTTTCGCTGTTTCGAATACGGATGCGATACCGGGAAAACTGCAGCGACCATTAACCTATTGCTACTCGATCTACCAATACTTTTACCGGCAACACCGACGTTGGAGCGAAACGATCTTTACCATTTCTCACCTGATCGATAGATTACGTAATTACCTGGTCGAAGAACGATTTACCGGAGACTTGAAAGAAATAATTCTGAAAATTCTCACGTTTTTCACGGATAAAAATAAAATTTAAAAGACTCGAAGAGAAGAATAGCCGTATAGTAAAATTATTGTAAAATCCTCATAATTTATACGTTTATAAGAAAAATGTGTGATTAAAATTTAACACGAAAATCTTCAAAGAATTTAAGGACTTTCCTGAATTATTTCTAACTTAATTAAATGATTAAATATAGAAAGAAATTTCTATTTTAATTTTCTCTCTTTGCAATCAATTTTGCAGCACATTTTTATTTCGCAGAGATCCGCAGTCTACTGATCTGTAATAGAAAACGTCGTGTACGATCGAGCCTCTCCAAGCGACGCAATTGTTTCGACGAAGAAAAAAAAGGCGGTTTCCCTGGCGTCCGCGTTGGTTGGTCGCCCAGAGGCCGGCTTCGCAGAAATCAATCGCGATCTGCCTTTCCACGAGGGGGAGTCTTTTCTTCCGTGATTGAGTCCTCCATTAGAATTTCGCCCGGCGGGCGCAAGCGGAGCGGGATCTCACGGCGAGCGGGGTCAGAGCGAAACGAAAGAATGGGACGGGCTAGCCGAGCACACCGATTCCACCAGCTGGGAGAACGGAGTTTCACAGGAATTCCACGAGGAAGCCACCGCTCCGAGACATCTCCATATTTTCCCAACGAGCCAAAACACTTTCAAACAACCACCGGATCGCCTAAGAATGGAGTTACGTCACTGGCGATGGGAGAATCCATAGAGAGAAAGAGAAACGAGGAAGAGAATCAGGAAGAGGGAGAGAGAGAACCAGAGAAAGAGAAGGAGAGAGAGAGAGAGAGAGAAGATATCGCCCCCGGGAAACGGGGGAGGAAATCCCAGTCCGAGACGCGCGAGACATTATGGCTGTGCGATCGGTATTGGTCCACAAGCAGGCACGGACAAAGCACCTTGCATTGTGTCGCTGTCAAAGCCCGAGGGCCACGCCGGCCCCATGATTCCAATCGTAACGAGATTATTGTAGGCGTTGAGCCATAGAGAATGGCCATCGGCTGACAATAAGGGTCCACGGGACCAAGCCTCTAACCCTCGGTCCCTCTAAACGTTGTTACCAAACTGCTGTACATTTTTTCCTTCGGTTTCTCTTCTTGCCGAATTCCAGACCTGTCAAAGCACCGGAAAGGTGCCCCACGCATTTTCCAAATGTTTTTACACTGTCGCAGTTGATCTGCCCATTCTTCTCGGGGATACCGAAAGCGCGTAAATCAGTGGCCATCGAGTAAATCAAGAACGTGAAAAAAGTAAACCAGAAAGTAAATCAAACGAAACTGTTCGCGTGTATAGCAAGTGTTAGGACATTTTAAAAATTACAGAATATTTTTAAAATTTGTCTAACAGGTTTCGAAATGTTTTATGTGAGGTGAGGATAATATAATCTGAACGACGTTTATCGTTATCATCTTTATGGTGCAGTAAAGTCTATTGTTCGGTGTACGCGAGTTTATATCGTTCACTGACTAGATTTAATATTACGATAATTTAGAGTTAAGTTATAGTAAATTTATCATTTATTTCAACTGTCTATTTAACACTTTGATATGCACACCTTGGATTTCATTAATTCAACATTATCGAAAGTCTGACTTATGTCACTACGCTTCTAATTTATTCTTACATACTACACATCATCTTTTTGCTATTATATACATCGAAATTTAATTTTCAATTTCGTCAACTTGTTACGAAAGGTGCTACCGATCGTGACAGCTGTCGAACAGGTACCAAAAGATCATGATCCACAAGGAGCGATGATACCTCCGTGGCGAAGAATAATGGAAAAAAGGGGTATATTCGGAGCGGTGATGGAATTTCGCCACGGTCACCATGAATCCGGCTTTAGGCGCGTAAAATATCGGACGAGCGACTTTCCAGCAGACTTTTTTATTACCCCACGCTCGGATTAACGGTTCGGCCATCTCTCGATCCTCGCGCTTATCTTCCCCCGTCCGTATCCTGGATCACCGGTGAAAAATATGGAACGGCCTGCGGAACAAGCTCGAGGTCGCCGGCGTGCCTTCTTATTTTATGCACTCGTAAAACGAGCCGTATTTACGCGTTTATGAGACGCCCTGACGCTGATGCGTTTTTACATTTGGTTAGTTTGTAAATCGATTTAACGTCTCCTTCGGCCCGGGCCCGCCGGCCATGGAATCGGCCGCTCTAAATATAGATTACCGTGCAAGACGCCGGTCAATTAACGCTTTTGCCAACGGTCACCCACTTCTCGAGGAGCGCGCGCGACGATAGCAAAGACGCCATGATGAAACTGATGACTTTTAGGCGTTTTAGGTTAATTTTTAGATATTAACGCTAGATTTTTAGTTTTCATACCAAACATTTGGTTTTATACTAAATTTTTCTATGTTACGATGATTATTCTATGTTAATTGTCCATAATAAGAGTTAAGTAAAGACGTAACTATACTTCGAACAGCTTCAGTAAATATGTTACGATTTAATATAATTCTGACACTCTACTGCCGTCTTTTGTATTTTACTTGTTTATTTTTACTATAAATGCTTAAACTCACAGCCTAGTCATGACCGTATAGACCAAGCATGTATTATTTAAAAATAAAAAGACGTCAGCTGTCTGTATCTATAGATTTCGAGTTACTATTCTGCAAATGCAACTTCTTTTCACGACAACGAGAAAGGGTAGCAAAATTGATAAATTTATATATTATAAGCGAGATTGAATACAGCGAAATAACGACAGAAACTTTATTTTATTTTAAGTATAGTATATTATACGTTATTTAAAGAGGATTCCTAACGGCGAAAAGTGATCGATTATCCATGAAACGGCGCTAGATCGCAGATAGCGTTTCAATTCCTAATTTTATGCGCAACTGTCCGTACCCCTTCCTCGCCTATCAGGTGATAATTCAACAGAAGGACTAAGGGATGCCCGGCTCGCGCCATACGTTCGCAGCCGACCGAACAGAAGCGCACTGTCGTCGCAAAGTAACGACACATTAGTGCGCCAGCATGTGCGTGCTCGCCTAGGCCAACTGACACCGAGAGAGAGAGAAAGAGAGAGAGAGAGAGAGAGAGAGAGAGAGACCCGCTCGTGCGCGCCGGGTCCGATCCGTCTAATGCGGTAATTGTCGGTCAATTAATTGAACAAAAACAAGAAGCAGCAGGCCGACCGAGCCTGCCATATTGGGCATGAAATTGATCTAATGAATCGCTCCCGTACAGCGGGGCGACGCGACGCGCCGGTCATCGATGGCGACGCGTGTGTCCGGACCAATCGATCCGTCAACCGGTTCTCATTTCGAACAAAAAACGCCGGCACGGTTAATGAAGATATACAACGAGACTTGTTTGGAACCCGCCGACAACATGGCCTGGCGCAATTATTTCTGTCAGAGAGAGAGAGAGAGAGAGAGAGAGAGAGAGAGAGAGAGAGATCGAAGCGTCGATTGGACAATTGCTCGGGGAAACGATTCCAACGATTCGCGAACGAATCGTCGATTCTATTTTGATCGACTCGATTGCGATCAATTGACTGCGAATTTTATGTGTTTGCGGCGAAATTGGGGAGTTGTAATTTAAGATGGTAGATTAAAAGCTATTTGGATGGTTTGTGTATTGTTTTTTATCTATTTAGGCGATTAAACGAAGAATGGACTTGAATTTTGGTGTATATTCTTTTTTTATATTGCAGAAAAATTCGTAGATTTAATAGGATTCAAATTGCGTGAATCTTAGATGGAACTTCAAGCTGTATTTAGATATTGCATTATAGGTAGAATTACAATAGTTTTGCATTTAACTCATCGCAGTTGACTCATCGTTTTTCGTCGAATATTTTTAATTCTCCAAAACAATATCATAATTTGTAAAATATACTGGTTACCTTATCTTAAAGTAGACACTTTCAGCTTTAATTTAAGCTACATTATATTAAAAAACTCCCACGAAAACATATTTAGAAACAGATCTGAATTTAGTCCTAAAAATGCACACAGGATCCCAAAAATTCCCTTCAACCATGCATAACCCTATCTCAAAATACAATCTCCCAGCGCTTATATAATCCGTCATGCATCCAGACAACGGCACGAGAAACGTCAAATCGGCAAGTCCCCGCCGGAATAATCGAAATAGACGAGCATTCGATAGCTAGCGACTAACGACCGGTTGAAAGCCGCTGGCTAACAAGCTGCTGGACGCTTATCTCGCCGGATGATCCGCCAATCGGCAATTGGATTTCCTGAAAATCGCGATAACCCCGTCAATTGCAGGTTCTCGTTACGTGAAAATGTCTGGGATGGAAAGGGTGGCGGTGTAGGCATGGTAGCCGGTTCTCGGCGCGGATCCCCGCGAGTTAATATCTAACCCCCATGATTGTAGTCAATTGAAGAGGCCGGGGCTTATCAGATCTTGGGCGCGTGCCCATATGCCGTCTCCCACCACATGACGCGGTGTGTTCGTCGTTGCCCTCGTGTGGCGTGCTATGCCACGGGGAACGGAACAGAGACGGCCATGGGTCCCCCCCTGAGGTATGGCGCATCGCGGCATGGTGTGGCCACGGCGCGGCATGGCGTGGCACGGTCGTCGCGCACGGTACGCCACCGCCGGTACGCCGGTATCACGGCGATCTACAAATATATTACGTGCATTATGCGTACGCTTCTATTTATGCGTTCCGTGGGCATGTGCACTGGTGCGGACGCGGCGGTTCGGCGTTCTAGCCGGCCGACGATGCACCCTGGATCGGAACAGTCATTTCGACGGCGTCGGCCGAATTGTCGAAATTTTGTGAAACAGTTGCATTGGATCATTCGTAAATGTAGAGAATGAAAACAGGGAGAAATTAACTTTGTGTTTGTATTAGGCTTGATACAATGCATCTGTATGCAATATGGATATTATTTATGTGTTCGTTATATATTAAATGTATATTATTAATCGAAATTATAGGTAGTCAATTTTTCTCTTTTTGGAAACCTTATCACTAATAAGTGCAACGGATTCCTATTTTATGCAGCTGTTAGACGATGAAATTTAAATTGTATCAATACTGTCTTTTTAAGAAAAGCATTCTTGATGAGATGCAATGTGATTTATAAGGTATAAACTGGTAAAAACTGAAGTATGTCACAAAAGAAGTCCAACTCTACACAATATAGAATAAATCATAATTTCATCCGAATATCTTAATTTTTACATAAATTTTCGAAATAAAACAACGCTCCTACTACATTCTCTCCATTTTTCCTTCATTCCCCAAAGTCTCAGCTATATCCTAAAAAAATAGCAGCACTTTATCACATTTCTATGAAAAGTTGTTTGAGAAAACTCCGCGGTCTCTCCCCACTGTGCGGCGTATGTCGCGCGCGGCACGATAACCGCTATGCAAATACCGTCGCAGCATCCCGCTCGCGGGCCCCCGTGGTCCCAAAGACCCCTCGGGCCCCCGTCGGCCGACGGACGCCAACTCCGCGGAATCGCACGGAACGAAACATTAATTATTTCGCCGCGGTGAATATATCCGCGCTGCTGGTGGAAAACGGCCGGCTTTTCAAGGTCCCCGATTATATTTATCAAACGGTAACGCGCGCAGGCACAAGCCGGCATAATAGAAGCGGGAGCACGGATTGTTCCCCCGGCCCTTTGTGTACCGTTAATGCGCCGCGCCGAGCTGCGCCTGCGAAACGGCTCCGGCCTAGGAAAACGGCCGAGGCGTTGTTGCGCAGCGGGCACAACGGGGCGTTTGTAATTTCGCGCGATTAAATCTGAGGGGAAGCGGGACTCGCGGGCCCTCGGGCCGCCTGCTCCGGTGGACAGTCAAGGTCACTTCCTTGATCGCGCAAGAAGTCCGAGCGAACCTGCTGAAAGCGACGCGAGCCGTGTCCCTCGGGGATGGGTATAGCTGCCTGGAACAACGGTTCGATCAACTTTGGGACAGCGTTGAAATTTCTTCGGACGTTGCTCTCGGGCTGGCGTCGTTGATCGCGGCTCGACGAGTATAGCGATTAGGTTATTTCGCAGAGTTGAAGACAGGCTGGTCGAAATTGTCTGGACGTGAACGGATGATATGGTTGGACTAGGATTATGTATGTGTATGCTGGATATGTGTGGACGTTTGAGCAAATTTTGTCAGCTTCTTGTGTTAATCTTGTATTCAGTCATTGCTAAAAATAAATAGGTAACTTAGCGAGTTTTACAGCTTAAGAAATAAAAAGAATATTTGAGCAATTATTAGAGTTAGTTCTTATGGCTATACTCAATGAAACCACAAGTTTGACCCGTGTTCATCGCATTTGCACCGATTTCTCCGTCGTGGTCTTCGCGATCCCCAGGAATTCGTAACCACGACTCATGCGCGATATTGTAGGTTAAAGGGTTAATCACCCGATGCGCCTCTAGCAAAGACAAAAGGCGGCAGAAAGGTTCCTGCTGGCGGAAGGAGGACAGCAAAAAGGAGGCTCCGCCGCGACGTATCGAGGAGCCATCGACGCCACGAACCACGTACCTGACACTCGAAGAGGGCCGGGGGAGGATGAAGGTAGCCACCACGAAGAATTCCGCGGCTCCCACGTGAAGCTATCAAATGTCTGACGAATGGGCAAGAATGCCGTGCTATCAAAGGATCTGGCCTCCTCCTCCTCCTCCACCTCATCCTCATCCTCGTCCTCGTTCTCCGCCATCCCCCCACCTCTTTCCTCTTCGTAAATACGCGCGTGCAAGGAAAAAGAAGGAGACGAGGATGGCGGAGACGTCCGCGGGGGAGGAACGGGAAGGGAGGGGGGAGGGAGGGACGATGTCTTAAGACAGGTAGCGGACACAAAGGGAACCGGACACTCGCCTACGCCTGGCTATTTTATTCCTCGCCTCGTGTTCTACCCAAACCCCTCTCGCCTTCCATACGGATCACCTTGAGAGGGAACCTCCTCACAGGTGCAGCCGAATGCCCACTAAATATCCTGTAATTATATGCCGTGCACTGACAGGTACCATCTACCTGCACCAATCTCGGATATCCAGCCGATGCAACCGGGGCCTCGGCCGGCGATACTTCTAAGGCTTGCTTAGCGAGGAATTAAACCGACGTCGCGGGTTTCTCGGACTTCGACTGCCCCGGAGGCCTGCAATGTGCACGAAATTTTGCAAAAATTTCTCTGGGCACTTTGGAATAGATACTACAAGATGGGGGTATTCAAAAGTTCGAGGGACGCTGTCAGTGTTTCATATTTTAAATTATTAATGGGTGTGGATTTTTTAGCGAAGTAAAAATTGTCTGCTACTTAAATTATTTTAATTAGCTAAGAAGAATAGAAGAGTATTTTTAAATTTTTTCATTGTTATTACTGTTTTATGTTTCATCAACTGATTTTTATTATTTAAGAACACATGCAGAAAAATTATTAATTTTGAGACTTCAGGAATCGAAATTTCGATTATATAGCTTTAACGGTAGAATATTATAGAAAGTATTTTACACGACTCGACCACCACAACAATTCTATTAATTGTATTAAAAATAAAATTTAACCTACAACGAATTTATTATAAAAATTCTCTATTAAATCCTTAATAGAATTACATTACATTACAAACATTACAATAAAGATAACTAATGGTCTAAATAGGTACAATCTTGTCATTCCTATAACGCGTCGATCCTTTTTGCAGCTAGATAGATATAGCCTTCCACCGTATACTTAAAGGGTGTACACATAACGACCCCAGAGGTTTTGGTCAACCGCCGTAGCAATTTGCCGAGAAGCTAAGCAAACGGGGGACGGGCAATTACGTGTGGTTCCCGGCGGCAGGCAATTCGACATCGATCGAAATTGATTAAGACCGTATTGGAACAAGCGAGATGGTTCGGCTCGCAGAAAAAAAAAGAAATATAGCGCCGATCGTATCCCCGGGGACGGGCCGGCACGGCGTATCGGTGCCGCAAAGGAGGGAAGAAGCAGCAAATTGATCTGGCCGGTGAACGACCAGCTCGGCGCGAATTACAAGGTTCGAAACGAGGCGATCGCGGGGCCGCCGCTCTCGATCCGTTTTCTGCGGGCAGGCCGTGGCTCCGCGGCGCGCCGGTCAGCGTGGACGGCACTTAGGCGAGAAAAAGGGCGAGTGTAAGTGCAGCTCGTGGCCGCGGTTACGTGTCCGCTTCGGCGTTTACTACTTACCGGGCGAGTAGGCCACCCACGGCGCCATCTTATCCGGGATCTCTCCTCTGGCAGCGCGAGGGAGATACGCGCGGAGCGTTATGAGTCGGTACTCATCCACGGCCCCGACCGTTTAACCGACCGTCTTCGAGCCAGCCTGACTTCTCAAGTTCCATATCCTGTTCGAGAGTCCGAGAATCCCTGGCGCATTGTTTATCTTCGTTCGGGGTGGTGCGCGGGAGGCACGCCGGGATGATACGAGCGCACGGCCGTTTTAAGTGTTGCGCAATAACGTCTTGCAGCATCGCGCCCGCTCCTAACATCCTCGTTTTATGCCGGCTGTAAGGTACCGTGATCGCCGATGCGCATGCCTCTCTTACCTGCGCGAGATAGCCGGGGTGTCTACGGGCGCAGGTAGGCCTCGCCGGGGACACTCTCGGACGCGGGAACCCCTATCGGCGAACACAGGTTCATGCTAAGCGCGCGCGGTACCTTTCCGCGAAACGTTCGCCGGAATGCGATTTTCGGAGTGTACTGGGTGGCTCGATGTGTCGGCGGATTAGAGTACTAGCGGCGAGAGCTTCGAAAATTTAGATCAGTCTTAAATTGCAATTTTAGTGCCATAAAATGTCATAGAGTAGAAGGTTATCCAAAAAGTTACTGGAAATTATTTTAAAATTTAATTTAGCTTTTTGCTAAATTTTATTTAGCTATTTGCTTTTCGCAATGAGGAAAGTATCATTTATGCTATTGTACTTCTAATAAATTCATATATTACAACTTCGACTTATAGGAATGTTACTATTCGTAAGTTGCACTTAGAATTTAAAATTTGTCATTGGTACAATGCTTTCATATTTTATTAAAATTTGAGACACTGGTATCTATAGTTTAAAACAATATATAGTCTAAACAAGTAAAAGTCTGATTTCTTTTACAATCCCTAAAATTATACAAATATTTCTAGGACAAACTTTTATGTACACTTCTTTCTCAATCTATATGTATATTATAATCAAATTGAAAAACTCTATAAAAAATAAACTCTTGTACAACAATTGCACAAACAGAAAATGCATAGACCTTACAAATGATACAATCAATTTAATAGTGTCACTGCTTCGAGACAGAATAATTCCTATTTATTACAAAAATATAAAATCCTCAGTCTGATTAATATATATAATCATAATATACTATTATCATCTATACTATCTATACTATATATTCTATATATTCTATCTATACTATAATATCATAATATACATAAAAATATTTCTACGATCCAAAGAACTGCAAAAGAAAGACGTCACAATTAGTTCCGACAGTCTTCAAGGATCGACAATACACAATAGACCACAATGTGTCGTCCGTGGCTTCCTCTCGGCCGTCGCCATAAAATCATCCCCGCGAAATGATCCCGTCACGATTCCGCGAACTCATTGTCAGTCAGACTCGCGGCCTCGCCAAGGCGTCGGATGCAAATGCGCTGCCCTCGCGGCGCGAAATAAAAAACGAATTTTATTGCGGTATCCTAACGCGAACGGCGCGCGCGTAGCGTTAGCGAGCAGCGGAACGAGTGCGCTCGGTTCAGGGATCAGTTCAAGAACCAGATCAGTATTAGTTGATAGGGCATAGCTGGTATTCAGCAATGTGGAAAATAGATTCGATCCGGTGGCCAGCGAGTTCTCGGTAACCTTCGTGCGCCGAGGGAAGAATGCGACCTCGATAATCGAACGCGACACAGTTGCAAAACGGTCGGGCCCGCTTATCACGGGGAGAGAGAGAACGCGAGAGAAAGAGAAAGAGAAAGGTAGAGA
Source organism: Augochlora pura (assembly GCF_028453695.1). Lineage (NCBI taxonomy): Eukaryota > Metazoa > Arthropoda > Insecta > Hymenoptera > Halictidae > Augochlora > Augochlora pura. The sequence goes on along the minus strand of NC_135774.1, from coordinate 13,571,693 downwards.
GAAAGAGAGAGGGAGCGATAAAGAGAGAAAGAGGGAGAGAGAGAGAGAGAGCCACGCCTCGTTCGCCGTGGAGGATCGTAATTTGGTTCGGCCGGTTGCCGGGGCACCGACACGTTGCCACGCCGCCGTGCCACGCCGGATGAGTTAGCGCAGACGAGGCGAGAGAACGAGGCGTTTCCATCCACGGGGAATTAAAATATTTCGACGCGCCGACAGAAGGGTTATCTCTCTCGGCTGCGAGGTGAGGTCTCGCGGCGCACGCCGATGGCTAATGGAATGAGCCCCGTGAAGGCTCTCCGCGCCGCGCCGCGCCGCGCCGCACCGCGCCGGGTTCAGGTGGTTACACAGGGACGTACCGCTGGTGGTCTCGCCAGAAAGAGAGATCTCTATCGCACCTGCAGCACCAGCGCACCTAGAACAGGGACTCGTAAAAATTCATAATTACGAGGAAAGTTACGAGCCGGCCGAACAACCGGCGATCATCCGTTCGAACCGCGCGTCGAAACCGTGAGACCCGGGGTGGGAGGCTTTATTAACGCCTCGTCACGACGTACCCGCCGTATACCTGCATCCCGTACCACCGCTATCACTACGCCAGATTGATTTGATAAGCCTGCTTTTCTTCTCCTTCCTCGAATCAACTGGAGCTATCGGGATATACCGTTCACCTTTCGCGGTGTTTCGTTAATTGGTGGGATAATTACCTTGCTATTCTTACACGATCCTCGGAATTGATCGGCGGATTATACGCGGTTCTAGCCGACGCTTCGAGACGACGACTTAGGCTTGCGATGTTTAACATTTTCGCTGTTGTAATTCCAGGAAATTCAAGCACTTTTATTTCATTTAATTCAAATTGGGAAGTTGAGATATACATATGATGCTAATTATATTTGTGTTTTTATTCTATGATAAGAAAAGGATGATGTTTTAAGATGTACAACTATGTTTGTTATCATTGGATATTTTTTAAACCATGTAGAACAATAAAAGGATATAATTCGTTGATTAAATAATTTATTATTGTAAGAATAGAATAAACATTAATCTTTCCAGTCTCTCTCTCTCTCGATCATACATGATATCTTTATGCAATGTATAATATGATCCATACGATTATAATACGATAATGACGATTATGATAATATTTTATACGATTATAACATGATTCATATAACATCGATATAAAAAGTGCATTATAAAGTACCTACCATAATTATTTAATTCAGTCAGCATTGAAAAACTTGGCGCAGTATTATCAAAAAATACTGTCTAAAATATTCTATACGACTAATAATTTCTAACAGTACAAATATCGAGGAACTCTGAAGTTCAAACAATTCAAACGAAAAGCCCTATGTATTTTACCAGCAGAAAATTACAATAACACACATCGCGTTAAACTCTATTTCCATAGTCCCATTAGTACTTCCTCAGCGAAGGAGAAAATTGTGCATCCCTTAAGAAGGGATTAGACTGTGCGTTGTTTGCGTGTTCCTTTCGATAATCCGCAAAGACACGTGTACCCGGCGAACCACCAGGATCCCGGTCGCCGATCGAATGTTTTTCCTTAACAGACCGAACGCGCGTGCACGGTCCCAGGAGGATCTTACTAATCGTCCGAGCAAATATTCCGTGGCGCGCGTGGCCACCGATGGTCTGCCGCCGCATTTTTCCCCCGGACCGTGCCGGTGGAACTGTTTTTAATCCCACGGAAAACAACATGTGGGCTGCGATTACCGCTAAGGCTATTTATTACGAGCGAGAGGTACCACCCATCGACCATCGGCCGCCGCCGCCGTCCGCCCGGGCGTAAATTAATGACTAATTTTTTGGTAAACCGTGAAATGCAGACCACGCGCCTCGACTTTCCTTTTCGGGGACCGCGCGCGCGTGCGAGAGAGAGAGAGAGAGAGAGAGAGAAAGGCACGATCGATCCCGAACAGACGGTCCACGCGCTGAAACGCGAGCGTAGAACCAATCCATTAGCACCGTGTCCGATGGTGGCCAGTGTTCTTCTTCCTTTTGTGCCGGCAAGGTGGTCTAGTCTGGCTCACAGAAAATTTCGTTTGCTGTCTTATTTCACAGAGTTTAGAGTCTTTGATCACATGAAGTGAGCTGCGGACATTTTTTATTTGTATTAAATGTGTTAAAGATGAATGTAACTCATGCACTTTGATTAATATATTGTTTATATATATATTTATGTAATAATATTGTATGTATTATATATTTATTCGTTCACAGTTTTCTAGGAGCTAGTAAAAGAATTTTGGAACATCAATGCGTTAATTTTAGCTTATAAGAATTATTAGACTGCGAAATAAATTCTGGAGTGACTTCAGTTTTTTTAAATTAATGCAGAGAATTTTTCTATTACATGAGGATCTATTTCTTAGTGATAACAGATTTTTCATAATTTTCTGCAGCAGTTCTCATTTCTAAACCATAACAATTTTAACGATAGCATTGAGAATATAATTGACCAAATGGTAATATATTAAATTAAAATTATATAATTAAATATACAAACTGTACATTAGTCTACAAATTATATTCGTAATCGTTTGATTGAGGCTCTAAATAATTATTAATTTAATTCTTTAGCTTCTCTGAACTTAGCTGAGTTTCTTCAACAATGAATCAAACTTCTATAATCATCACATAAATCCCATAAATACATATTTTAAATAAAATATACGAAGTTGTAAATAAAACAATTTCATCGTCAGTATGCAACAAAATTTTTCAGCCAAAATATCTCTGCCTTCAGTTCGAAAAACGCGTACACACAGCAGGTTTAAACATTCAGACATTTCTAAGCCCTTTAGGCGAAATCTAATGCATTCACGAAGTTGACTGCAGTCCGCCGAATTCCCACAAAAGCTGTACGCAACTCGGACAGGTAAACTTTCTGGACACAGCGGAGAAAGGTTGCGCAGTTTTCGAGCCGAAGAAATAAATGGTCGATATTTGTACCGACAAGAATTTCACGGAAGAGTCCCGTTCATCCCGGGAGTTTTTCAGAACCTGTTGACGACAATGCGTCGTCGATCTTCCCGCTTTCCAGGCGCAACTAAACTCTATTTAAACTCTCGTTGATCCGCGTTCCAGGACGGTACCGCCTACGGTATCGGACAATGGTCAATGGGACATCCGGTTTCGTTCGCACAGGTGGCCTAACACAGAGCGTCGCCATGTTGCTCGCTTCCTTCCTTGCTCGATCCCTTTGACAATCGGCAGCGCTAATTTTCACCAAATACGTCTATCCCGTGAACCTGGTAGTATAAACGATGCACCCGCGTTCCGCATACACCGTTACGGTCGCTATTAACATTCCTACGGCGACGACTTCATGCGGCCGTGCCATTCGAGGAATCGACGGCGGTGCCGGCAATTTATTGCTGTCACCGTACGAGAAACGTTACGATTCTGTTCGGCGAATCTCGCGGGTCGACAGACGCGCGAAAATGGCTGAAGCGAGGCGACGATAAAATTTAATTTATTGATGATTCCATATAGGAAGACGTTTCTTTTGCTTCTGAATAATTTCTGAGCTTCTAATGTAGCGAAGAATACAACTGGCATAGGGTAATTTTTACCTTTTTAATATAACAAGGTATATAATAAATAATAAATAATTACGATCTGTAAATGACTGATGTGTCACTTCGATATTAGCTATTAATTGGTGTCCCATAAAAACAGCTCTTCAATGGAAGTGAATTCTTCGAAATGAATCCGCAATCGCATCGATGCTTTCGTAGAGGCCCGTCGCAACCGATCGTCAAAGGATTGTTAATGAATCGCTCGTATCGGTCGTCTAATTCGCATTCGACCCGTCTCCGCCGGGATAGATGTCTGCGCTGTTAGGGGAGCACGCGCGAAGGTGCCACGAGCCAGCACCGGTAAGGCCGAGGCCACGTTGCCTTGTCATGAGAGGGGCCACAGTAAGTGCGCGCCGAGTGTTAAGCCGAGTTTTCACGCCGGTTGATAGGCAGATCGCTCTAGGATAGTGCGTCGACGCGTGGGCGTCCCGGTGGTAAAGATACCGGTTTACGATGCCACTAAAGTTGCACTCGCCGCGTAATCTAGAACTTTTTCCGACACGCCTTTCTGCGTCCGAGGGGTCGGCCGTGCGCGAGACGATGCTCTCGGGCCCAATCGAATCGAGGGCACGCGAGTTTTCCATCCGTGTAAACGCCGCTTGTCTATCTCTCCGTGTGCCGGGCCGTCGTAAAACGGGCCGATCCGCGCTCAGATACCAGCCGAATGGCATCTTTCTTCCCATTTAATCACCTGTCGCATTTAAAGACGTCTGTCGGTGGATTCAGTGTCGCCGCGAGTTCCTTTAGTTCCTACCTTTTAATCGCGTTCTAATGCGGCGAATTTAGACGAGAAAGCGGCGATTGTCGGATAGGACTGGTTCTCTGCAACATGGAAGTCTATTTCGATGAAGCTTGTGGTACATGATTTTACCGATTTTTTAATTTCTTCGACATTTTTTAACGAGAGATAATTAGATCGATTATAGAGTTCCACTTTCTTTAACAATAATGACTTTATTTTATTGTAATAATATTGTAACAATATTGTAAAGTAGAAAACATTAATGCTGAAATTTAGATACTGATTAAGATGGATGGTCCCTTTAAGTCAGATTAAAATTCTATTCGGTTGCTCTATTATTTAAAAAATCAAGTAAACTTAGACGTTCAATAAATACAGATTTCTTTTCAATTTAAAAAATGATTGACGAACATCTTACTATTTTGACTGCGGAGAAAATGATTAATCCTTTATACTCTTGTGACGCCACCAAAAATTGCTATACTATTCTCTACACAATCTTCAAAGTATCATACTTATCTGTATTAAAAAAAAAAAACTATTAAAATTGCAAGTATTGCACTTGCCAATAGACTCACTTATATAAATCGCAACAAATCACACAAAATAAAAATATCGTAAATCAAACAACACATTTCGGTTTCACAAAACTGCCTAAGAAAATTCCTAATCGTACAGACCTCGAAACATCAGATCGCAAGTCCAGTTTCCAATTATGCGGAATCGCGTAGCCAGCGACTGGTATGAAAGAGCAATCTTTGGCCCGTATCGATCCGATAACCGCGGATCGGACAGCCCGTGTATCGTTGGACTTAGAAAAAAAAATTACCGGGAAGCAGACTCGGTTCGCCGTTGTCTCGATTTAACGGTGATGCGGACCGGTGGTGCCCCGATGTAAGTTAATTGATTCGGAATCGATCGGGCATCTCGGTCCGGCCGTTCGTAACACGGAAAAATCGGGGGAGGATGGGGGGGAGGGGAGGGGAGGCGGTCGATTTTTCCCTGGATTATCTTGCGGCCACGAGTTCCGCGTGCACGACGCGCGGCGTGCACCGGTGCTGCTCGGCGTTACAGGTACTACAGGTACCTGGAAACGGCGGAACAAGCCAGCCCCGAGGTTGCCCACGTTAGAGTCGTACCTTAACCAAAGATATCTTTATCGGGATGAACCATCCGCGTAGCCGCGTTACGGCTTGATCGTAGCCAGGCTCCTCGGCCACGTTTCGCTACGTTTCGATAACCCTGCAGGCGCGTTCTCCGGGTTGTCGGAGAGGAGAGAGGAAAAGCGTGGAGATCGGCGCGAGCAGGAGAGGACGAGAGAGAGGGAGAGAGAGAGAGAAGGAGAGAGGCTGAGGCCGATGGAATACCGGGTGGAGCACTCTAGGCAAATACTCACCTGCGTGCACGCACGCGGCGTGTACGTGAGGGATCCAGCCGCGGAGGAAGACGAGAGAAGACGCGAGAAGACGATAGAAGACGATAGACTGTCCGAGAAGGTAGGAGAGTGTCGGCAGGCTGCGGAAAAATCGGGAAGGTGGGAGCGAGAGCGACCGGGCGTGCATTACCTTCTGAAGAAGGCGCGACTCCCAACGACTCTATATAACTGCTTTAGATAAGGATTGAGTAGACACCACTACGTGGAATGCCGTTTTACATAAACCCCCTGTACCGTGTTCGCCCCTCGCACCTTTCCTTCGGCGTTAGCCCTCCTCTCTCTCTCTCTCCTCCGTATCCTCTCCGCTCCTCTCATCTCTGCTCATCTCTCCGCTCCTATTCGCCTCTCTTCTCTTCCGCCAGGACTCGCGGCGCTCACCCTTCGACCACCATTGAGACGTGTACATGCACGGGAATCTTTATCGAATCACCTACGCTCTAAAGGCACGTGCTCGTAAGTGCTGCGGCGTTAAGTCCACGAGCGCGCACCGCGCCGTCACTGCGGATCCTACTTAACTTCGGCCCGAGCCTGGGATTATTCCGAGAGACCGGGCCTGGGAGGCGCGATCTTTGCTTTGTATCGATCCGAGGAGATCCGACCAACGAACCGCCCCGGGCGGATTCATTATCGACGTTGTAATAATGCGCGCTCGTTACGGGGAATCGCGCCGATTTTTTAATGGGAACTTCAACACTCTCTTTGCCCGAGAGTCGCCGGGATCCGCGTTCTTTCCGTGCGGCTCGCTGCCGCTGCTGCTCCTTTCTCTTTTTGCCGCCGATTCGCTGTTCTATCTCTGGTCCAGTATTTGCCACGGCACTACGCCGTCGACGATTAACCTGCGCGGTGCTCGCGATGCGATAATTAGGCTTACGCGTCTCGTTCCGTTTCTCTGACTGCGACGGATTCCTTGCCGCGTTCGGTCCAGATCCGCGTGGTAGACGCTCTGCACACCTTGCAACCGTCGCGTGATCAGCTGGTGCCGGCGATGCGACAATTAGACTTATGCAGTTTGTTAGCTTTCTCTTACCGTGACGACTTCGCTGCGCTAATTCGCTCTAGTATTCGCAGGAATATTGTGCCATCGACGATCATATTCGCGGTGCTTGTAATGTCTTAATCGGAGTATGCGTTTTGTTCCATTACCGCTGGGGAGATCAGATTGTTTATTCTTGCTGATGATCCACGGATTCGTGGCAATTACGTAGCCGATGAAAATGTGGAAAGGTACTTCCATTGTTTAAGCGTACATTGCTCGAACTGTTTATAGTTTTCAGGAGAATGTAGATGGCGGTCGAACGTGATACATTTAACCTATGAGTAAGGCAAGGAGTATGAGCTCCATAAATCTAGCTACTACATAGTAAGTACATAGCATCATCGAACTTCATTTTACGAATGCATTAGAATTACTGTAACTTCCTACAGTAACCAGTTGATCTTAAATATGCCTAGTATAAGGTGTAAGACATTCGTACCCAAAACGGACGTAAAGCAGTCGTCCTGAAGGAGCGTCGTGTGCTATCTATGTCCGATCGCGTGGACAATCGACGATCCCCGAGGCGTTCGTTATCGCATAGACGGTCGATGCGCCCCGGAAAGAATGCACATAAGTTATCGTTAAAAGTAAAACCGCCGCGGACCGGAATGAAAAATATTTGAATGGCCCATACCGGCAACGGGTCACTCCGTGTAGATTGTCGTAGGGCCGTCGAGGAGTTCCATCTTCATTAGTCGCTACATAAATATTCCACGCGTCCGGGGCAGCAGTTTCTATAACGATGATCAAAGGCCCCCTTGCTTCTACCTTTTACACATTACGATTCGGTTTACAAGCAATCAACGCGGGTACGGGGCTCCGAACAAGCCATCAGGGCCGCCTTTCAGCAATCCATCGATCCGTCGTGGATCGTTTTTCACTCCGGGGTTCGCCTCGCCGTTCCCGTACCCCGGCGTCGATCGATAAAAAAAATGCGCGGCGCGGATCTCTTCCTAGTTTCCCAAGACCCCGGCCGCGAGGAGCGGGTCAAGCCTCGAGGGGGGGGTAGAGGAGAGGAGTGGAGGCGGTGGCGGTGGCTTTACATTTAAGATGAAGTTTCGATCGGCCATACACGCCGGCGCAAAGCCGATCGTAATCGTCCACCGCGATCGGGCCCGGCAGATCTCTCAGGAATCACGACAGCCCTCTAATTGCGGCATTATAATTACAAATCGCCGGTTATGTGCGGCGTGGCGCAATAATCGTGGGGCATCGCCCCGCCGACTCTAATTTATTTGCATTTCCACTTAGGTGTCTTCCGTGACCTTTTCTTGCTTCCGAGACGTCGTCAAACCGTGAACCGGCCGCCGTGTAAATTAATTGATACCATCTCCACGCCCAGCGAACAATTAGAAACGGGATGGGAGAAACTGTACGCTGGCGCTTTATCTTCCTCCCCCTTCGATCGCCACCGAAACCTAGCTCCTGCCAGCTGAACTCCTATTGCTTGGGCCACGATGAACAGGATTAGTCAAGCGTCGAATTATTTAACTCTTTGATCGTGTGCTCGGATTTGCAAATTAACACTTTATTAATGAAATACATTTAATAGAAATTGTTTTCTGTATGAAAGCATTTAGAAAGAAAAATCTTAAGTTTTCCTTCTGAAGGACATTACCTTTATTTTTGATAATTATTTGTTACGAGGGTAATGTAAGTAATCTTGTTACTCGAGCTTAATTTGTTCACGTCAGAAAATATAGAACGATTAGTTAGATATCTATATAACTTTGACATAACTTCTTATACATTTGCGATATATTCTCACCTTTTCAGAAAAAATTCACCAAATATATCTCTAAAATGTGCGATTCCTCCATGTTAAATCAAGATAAAAACGAAACTGAATAATCAATCGATGCAATCTTCTTACCAAATTATAGCTAAAACTCGAAACAACAAGAAAACAGTATAAATTATGTCAAGTTAATGCGCGATTGACAAAATCCGCGATCACTTAGTTGGCAAGCTAAATAAAAGGAAACGTCGCCACGTAATCAGGAATCATCGTTTCGTATTTACAACGACAATCGGCCGTGTTCCATTCCTTCAGCCATCGGGTCTCGCGAGTCCCGTGGGTACCGGACACGGTTGCAGGCGAGTGGAAGACCGCTACGCAGGATCCTCTCGGAGCTGTTCCCTTTCTTGTAGCCCGTGCCTTATGCCGTGTTTTACGGGACGACCGGCGGAATTCTCGTTTTCTCCGATCCTCCCGTTGCATCTCCTTGTGTAACGGGGGGAACGCCGAGATTTCGGGGCAACAATATCATTTGGTGGCCCCGGGGTGATGTAGAGGATCGGGAATTCTGGGCGTGGGCCCGCGACATGCACCAGGATTCACGTCGACCAGATGGAACATCGCGCTCATTTGTGCTCGCACGAGGCTGCGTGTTCACCTCGCGGCGGCACCGGGGCGGAAGAGAGACGGGGTAGGCTAACCGCTTGACATTATCATTTACTTCGAACTGTCTTCGTGACTCCGTTGCTCGCCTCGCTATTGTATCCGCACGGCGAAAAAAAAACCCGTCTCCACGTTTTTCTTTCACCGTGGCCTGTCTTTCTTGCGATGCGAGAACCCAACCGTTGTAAATAAACGTGAGATGACGTGCGCATGATCGGCACCCATGAGCTCGAAAGCTCCACGGGCTTTTTTCGAGCGGTGCGGTGAACTTTTCGTTAGCGTCGGCTCGACCACATTTTCTTCTCGACTATACAGTCTATCGCATAAGTGCTCGTCGAGCACATGTTATCTTCAATCGAAATTATTAACGAAGAGGGACATTGTTCCATACGATTACTCAAGAAAATTCGCAAAAATTCTATTGCACCGGCAGCTTCTAAAATTAATTTCGTCTATGTATGATCCACGAACAAAGAAATTCTTCTACAATCATCATTAAGTTTCTTCGATTTCGAAGGATGCATTTCGCAATGCAACCGCGAGATTGCTCGCGCTCGGATCGCGCTTCTAAAATTAGTTTGGTCTACATAGAGCACGTTTCGCTCGCAATGCAGATTAGAGATTGAAGGTAGACGGTCGCCGGTATTTATAGAGCGCGTGCTTCTCCCGGCGCGTTACGTTTTTCTGCCAACCACGCAGTACGATCCAGATTAGGATCTCCGGTTGCTCATAAATCGTGTCTGCTCTCCCCCTTGGTTACCCCGGTGCATTACCACTGCGGCTGGTGGGACACGTGTCGTATCGGGAAGTGGATGCCAGGAAACGCCAGAATCCGGCGCGGAACATCTAAATCTCGAGAGGGTGTTTCCCTGGCGCAGCGCGTGCCACTGGGCGCCATTGGCGGCTCCACAGTTCCCTAAAATTTTCTAGAAGAGCAATATTCTTTCCAGATTGAATCAAGAGCTTGTATAATAATTTTGGAGAATAGCAGAGTTGGAGAAAGAGGGGAGAGTTAAATATAATTATATTTATCTGTAATTATAATTATATTGATAAAGCAAAAATTTTTCGAGTATTCTTTCGGAATTCTTTCTGAATTCTTTCTGCTATTATTTCTGAGACCTGTTTGATTAAAATTGAGGAGTTTGGATAAAATTTTCAAGACTTTTGTTACAATCAGATCTTGTTCTTTGTCTTCTTTCATATATTATTCTATTATATAAAGGTATTAATTAATTTTAGAAAGGTTTCTTGTTTCCTTTTAATGCTTCAGTCAATTGCCTGTATTAATTTAATATTTATCTATTAATTACTTTTTGAATTGTGAGTGGTAGATTGCAGTAGATTAAAATAGCGTTTCAAGTTAATTAGTGATCTTATATTAAATTACCGATCTAACCGGTTTATCTTATTGTTTCCCATCATCTGTTAACTCAGCTAGGTAACTGCAGTGGTGCACACCTTATTCTATATAATTTTTTAAATTCCATAGTCCTTCTATTGGCCCTAATATTTCACATCTGACAGACTTTCTGACGCGGTCGGATCGATTTCGATAAATCTCCGAACGTCGTTTCGAAAGATCGCCGGCCATTCTGGTTAGCGTTCCGAAGCCCTCGAATTTCCGATTTCGCCGGTTCACGCTCGATTCCCTCGGACGTCCGCTCGTGCTCGTCGAAATCGAAGGAGGTGAATCTCGGGGACGAGCTTCCTCCCTCGCAGCTCCTCGTCGCCTCTTCGCTAGTCCGTGGCGAAGCCGAAGGAACGAACTGATTTACATACTGGCTACGCCACTGCCGTTGTGCGCTCTTCGGTGCGGGGGAGAGAAACACGTGTGTGCGCACGGCCGTGTGTGTATGTGGGTGTTGGTCCCCGGGTACCCGGAAGGCGCGGCACCGAAGGTTCAAGGACTGTTCGCCAGGTGCCGCTGCAGGGATCTTAAGGTACGAAACGGTAACGTGCGCATGGGGCAGGTCCTTGCTCGTCTCTATGATATCCTCGGCTATCTCCTCGTTTTTCTGCCAGCCGCTGTTGGCCCTGCCGGGCAGCGGCGCCTTTGAATACCCCTGTAGCGGCGCCGATCAATGGCCTGTGGAAATGCCTTTGGTGATTTTCAGGTGCCGCTTAATTGCCGCGCCGGCCCCGGCTGATTTATCGGCCGATTCAACGAGAATTCAATTTCGACGAATCGGTTCGTCCTCGCGCGAAATGAGACGTTAAATCTTGGCCACGGTGCACAGCCCTCCGCTAAATGCCTGGCACAATGGCGCAATTCACGTGGCAAAGCCACTCGGAGTTGCGCAGTCATACTTCCTCGAGCAAATGTACTGCGCGTCTCGTTCGACGCTGGACATCCGAGTATCTTTTCGATTTTCTTTTGTTTGTGTGATTTTAGATGGGAACTGCGTTGCTGACCTGTTCAGCGAACTTAACCCTTGTGCAGAACAGTGACGTATCATTGCTGCTTTCATTTCAGAAAAGATTACTTTCTCATTATTTTTAATAAATGTAAATGTAAGAGTAGTTAATTTGTTCCTTTGTAAATTTTATAATTATTTACTGCAAGACCTTCTGAAAAGCTTCAACGAAACTTTATAACTTCTCTTTCAATCTTTAATAAATTACATCAACTTCGTGCATTTCTGAATGCAATTCCTGTATTTCTTCATAATTACAGCTCTTTCTAAAAATTAAATATTAAGATTTTATGAAAAATAAACAGAAATGTCCAACGAATGAACTACAGTATTTCAGTGAATAATATTATACAAATGAGTTTATTAATTAATTTTAAATAGGACTATCTGCTACGAAGTTATTGAATGCTATTAACGATAAACGTATTCGAACATAACTCTGCTAATATAAAGAATAATATATAAAATACATTACAAGTCATCTCATCATATTATATAGTTATATAATACGATTAGATAATATATAAAATACGTTTCACATCAATAACTAACCCTTCCAAACAATTACCAATATTTTCTCTCGCAAAAGCGCATATTCGCCTGCGCTAAGAAATCACGCAGATTTGTAAGATCGAACGCTTGGCGTCAGGTGTAGGAACATCATCGATCGTTAATAAAGAGGCCAGGTGGTTTCGCTGTAGCCGTTAGCGGATTTTCGTGTTCCGCGTGTCAGGAATCCGATAATCTCGTTGCCGGTGCATTAGAACGCCGATAACAATGCCCGATATCGGCGTGCACCGATCGTCGACGGCGAGGAGCAACGGCGCTGAGAGTCCTTGCGAGATTCTACTCGCTGCTTTCACGTTATACGCTGACTTTCTCCGACGAGGAGGAGGAGGTGGTGGTGGTGGTGGAGGAGGAGGGAACGAGCAGGGTTTCGGAGGAAAAATGCGCAGTCGATCCTCCTTCGGCTGGTCGTCGCACCCACACACCTCCGCGCCGGCCGCGTATCAAGCACAGATCTTGGTAATCTCCCGGCATCGACACACGGTTATATACTTATCCGGCTCCTTTGCCGACGCGGATGATTCATCCCGAGGCGGTATAAATCACTCTACCGGGTCCCAATTCACTCCGGAAGACGCCGACGACTTATCGAAAACGAGGATTTCTCCCGTTTCGGCGCGCGCGCGCCCACAAGCAGTTCCTTTCAATTCCAGCAGGACGTCGCAAATTTCAATTTTTCTCGCCGGGTTTTTCGCTCGTCGATTACTATAGAAGTTATGTAAATTTTCGGTATTATTTTAGACGCTTAAAGCTCAAATCTATGTAAATTATATGTATGTTGTTTTTGGTTTGTTTCAATCGATTCGGTTGGAGTTAGTGTTAGCCATTTAGGCTTCTTTGTTGAAGCAGATTAGAAATTAAATTCTGAGATAATTATTGTGCTTATATATATTATATTGCGAAACAATATTACATAGATTCTATATAGAAATAATATTAAATAAATATTAAATAGATTCTAGAGTGACATACGAGAATGTGATTGAATCATACAATGTTATAGCAAAATCTAAAATCAAAGAGAGGACCCATTTTAAACTGCAAAGGGTCTGATTTCATTTAATTTGTCCCTTATGTAAAACTGATAAAACTGCAAGAATTCAAACGCTAAAATCACAAAATAACTTGATACCTTCAGCATGAAATCTTTAAATAATATGTCTAGTTTAGACAAGCTTTAATATATAGAATATTAAATAAATATATAGTACTAAATATATAGAATACTAGTGATCAATGTGAGAAAATGAAATAATAATAAACATAGAAATATTTTATAAAAATGACAGATTTTCACAGCATTTTTCATAGGACAATTAGTATTTTTTTACCGATCTATTCCTTCGTATATTTTTCTTTTGTAAAGATCTTCTTGATTGATAATCCTATAGAAATGCACCTACTACATATATGCACTTGGTTCCGCGTAAGGGCCACGTGCCGAATGAAGGGAACATCTGTAGCAATCGAAAGGTCGTGCAGCCACCCTCGAACCCCGACGTCAGAAATCCTGAACGATTTGGCTCGAGGCGCGCCATGCCTGTCACGAAAATAGTCGGACGCGTATGCGTGGCACGCTTTCGTGCCGTCGGTCCTTCGGGAAACAATCTGTCAGTAGGACAGATGCAAAGATAAGTCGGAAAGCGTCGTATCCTCGAGGAGCTACTCCGCTCTTCCCGGTCCTGGGTGTCGTAACTCCTCGAGCTGGGGATAAGGCTGCTCTGAAAAAAGACGTTTTTCTAAACCACGGTGGGCGAACCACCTGTCTCCACTTCCAGCCTGCTAAAAATAATCGATCGACAGCCACGCGTTGATTTTTTCCCGACTCGCTTCTGTCAGACACGATTTTTAGCTCCTGGGAGTGTTGATTAAAAATTTTATTTGGAGATTGCAAAATATAAGAGTTTAAAGTACAGTTACATTTCTTAAAGTACTTCTTTTAATAATTTTAATACGTTGAAATTAGGGCGCCAACATTGTTAGATGTTTTTCTAAATATTTTTACTGTTTTTTTTGTGTCATCATTTCTGTCATGAATACATAAAATTCGCAGTCTGTTTATTAAGAATATTAAATTCCAAATTGAGATAGGATGAATATCTCACCCACATTATTGCGACACGTATGAATTAGAATTTTTATGGCAACTCAGTTTTTCTTTATTATTCGACTTTCGTTCAATTATATTAATTTAATAAAAATTGTCCCACAGTGATTTTGATAATCAGCCTTTTCATTTACAATATTCTTTTTGGTTAGGGCACTCTTCTACCTCTTTATCATAAATCTTTACCAAAGAAGGACATTAATACAACTTATTAAATATAATTTATTTTACTAACCTTCTCATAATTATATTAAATATAAATAATGATTCAGTAATATTTCAAAACATATCCCCGAGATATTTCTTGCAAACCATTAGCCTTTCCGTTGTCCTCAATGCAACATCAAGCTATTTAATTTAATTATTAAAAATTGAGTAATTAACCCTTTGACTACTGTTGGCGCCTATTGGCGTCCGAAACATGTTGGCTTCCAGATATTGTAGGCGCCAATAGGCGTCCAGATCAAATTTCGCTCCCCTTTATTATTAAATTTGATTAATTACATATTGTGCAATATTTATGTTATATATTGTGAAAAAGCTTAATATTATTGTTCACTTCAAGTAACATAGGTTCAATGTAACAGAATTCAATATTTTAAATACTTTGTTATACTTCCTCAGAAACCCATATCTAATGAAAAACTACGACCGTGCCAAAGTCTGCCGTAGCCAAAGGGTTAAACTAACAATTTAAATACTCTTCTTGAAAATTGAACAATCACTATGAAGCTAGTATTAAGCAACACCATCATCCCTAAAATGAAAACTTGCGATCAACTTCTCTCTAACAATCCCAGACACATCCCCATACACTATCGGAGCAACGAGCCGAAGTTTCGGGAGAGGATCCCTCGAGCCTATCGCGCCACAAAACCGCGCCGGTCCCGCGATCAATCATCGGCCCATAATATCGTTCCTCAAACAATCAATCAGCGGCGGGTCCGCTCGAACCCACCCGGGAGAACAAACTCCGCAATAAATCGCGTTCGTCGCGAAGCGGCCGAGTTACACCTCGAGAAATCATCGGGGCTCCTCTTGCGCGGGTTTTAATGAGCCGCCTTGATCCACGGAGTTGCGCGAAGCCCGGGGCTAGGAGTCCCGGGCGAAATTTTAATTCGTCTCCGGCGGAGGGTGTAATTACAGGCGGCGCCGCGCTCCGCTCGGCGAGCTCTAAATTAAATCGCATTGATTGCGATGCCGGCGAGCTCGTGATCCCGCCGTGGGAGAAATCGCGGCGAAGCGAGAGAGAGAGAGTGAGAGAGAAAGAGAGAGATACACGGTGGTTATCGATCGCGGCGTGTGGGAACGCGTCATAATTAGGTAAATGGGGAAAAAAAGAGGTGGCCGGCGAAAATCGTTCGATAATAGCGGCCCCGATTGATAATTTCCTCGTGCGGATCCGGACTCCGCCGGAGCGGATAGAATAGTCGGCTTGGGCGGGTTCGCGGGACGTTTTATCATAAAATACGCACGCGTCCCGGTACACGCGCGGCGGAAACCGCGGGTTCAGCCGGGTCAGCGCGGCGCGGCCCGCGAGCCCGTGCTTTGATGTCGACTTAACGATTTGACCGGTTTCAGACAGTCGTTAATCAGCCAGCGCCGCTCCGGTGGTGGTATCTAATTGACGGCTAATTGAAGCGGACTGTTAAATGAGAAACACGATAACGAACGGCACGGGATTATTACAAAACCGTATTGCAACAGTGAGAGATATACCGCGGCGCGCCGCGCTCGTAGTTCCTCAACCGACTGCCCGGCTTTTTTCTACGCGGACGCCGACGTTTTCGCGAAACTGCTTAAAGAGAAGTTTATTCCCGTCGTTATGCCTCTGATTATCGCGATAGCAACGTGCCGGCTATTTTAATTTTCCGCGGAACCGCTGTTCCCGCCGTTGGCCTGCACGGTAGCGAGTGCTGTAATGGCAAAATTCATGGCCCGGCAATCACGATTTACTGGAGGAATTCACCGAGTCGGTCTTGGGAGTCTACGACTCCTGTCCCAGACGGTGCTTGATGGAAGGGGAACGGTGGGTATGGGGGGTGAAACACACGATTATTTAGCCAGGAAGCGATGGGAGAATTGTCAACAATAAACGTGATTTTTGAGATATTTTTGACTATAATATTCGCTGATTGTTCCAGATTTTCGAGTTTTTTACGCGATTTAACAGCGGCATTATCATTTTAAATATAATAATAGAGAGTAAATTCTTTGTACTCTATTGCCAAGTGTATTATAAAAATTACAAAACTATGATTCTATAACTGTAAAAATTGTGAACATATGCAGCAACATTATGTTTATTATAAAGAGAAATTTTTAAACAATGTCGGGTAATCTCGATATTTACATCAATTGAGAGAAGAATTTAAGGATATTGCCACATCAGACAATTTCTATATTATATTCCACACTCTTTAAGAAATATATATTATCATATCCTAATCAAATTTTGCGTTCGCAACAAGGTCTAAGATCAGGCTACTTTCACCAACCCCCTTCGGTGTTCGAAATGCTCGGCGAAATCTTTTCGCAGATTCCAAGGATTCCCTTCGCGCGATGCCAACGCGGTTACGCAATTACTATAGGCACGGTAAATGCCGGCGACCTCCTGTCTAATGATGATCTACCAGGTTCGTGTCTGATCGTCATGAATTACTTTCCACGCCCTCCAGTCGCATCAATCTAAAACGTCGATCGCGACGGAAAAGGCAGGAGAGCGGCGCGCGCGCGAGCGAGCGCCGTCCGCTCGACGTTACCGGCGGCAATTAGGGCAGTAAAAGGATAATTGCATTTATGTAAAATTACCTCGGTCGCCGCCGGTGTGTTATTGTCTCCCGGGGCCGGCACGCGAAGCGTTTTTTCGTCCCTTGAAATTACAGATTTGTTTTTATATCTGGCCGAGAACGTATCGTTAGCCGGTACGTCGATCGATATTCGGCCTTTTGACTGCTGCCAGTCTGCAACAGTTACAATCCTGTAATAGCAGTAATTTCTGTTTCGCATTACCGGCCGGCGACTGTCGACAGCCCCGTCGTTCCCTTTGTACCCGCGAATCATGGCCGGGCAATAAAAAAAAGTTTATGGCACGAGCGGAACGGTCCGGTAAACGTCAACCGATGCGCCGCGCCGGCGACTTTCGCGTCGGGCCACCACGGCACCGTAAACGCTTTTAATAGAACGCGGCCGCGCGCGTCCGAAATTTGTATCCGTTATGAAAAATTAAAAGTAACTGTGACGTAGCGACGATGGAACGTGACAAGGTTAAGAGAAATGAGGAATGTTCGTAGAGAACAATGTAAGTGGTGAGATAGACAAATTTTGTTTCTTTTACTTAAATATAGGTAATCCTTTTGTAACTCTAAAGATAGATCCCTAAAAACTCTTTTAAGTCGGAAAAGGATATTAATAGATTATTAAAGAATACTAAAACGAAAAATATTATTATCATTTAATGAAACCTTATTTTAATTAATTACTTCCTCGTGACTACTCGGTACATGAAAACAAAAATCGATGTCACCTTTACATTCTGAATATTCTTCTTCATTTAGATTTATTACATCTTCTATCCACTTTAAAAAATCTGTAACTATAGTCTTTTTGCTTAGAGCAGAATCTTATAGAATGCTATTTTATAGTAGCATAAAGTAGTAAATAAAATATTGCAATATACAATTCAGGTACAATACAATTCTATAAGAAACTTCACTTAAAAAGAAGTTTATTTGAAAAGAACTTCGACCTGAGAGAACTTCGTCTAAAGAAACCTCCATAGAAAAAGAAATTCTAAAAAGAACTTTATCTAAATAAAAATATGTCTAAAATGAAAAGAATTAAAAAGATTTCGATCCAAAGAAAGCTGCACCCGAAATGAATTTCCCAAAACAGGACATCGTCTAAAAAGAAGCTCGTGTAAACAGAACACCGCGAAAAGAATAGAAATTCATCGGAAACGTTCCCGGGTACAATGTCCAGAAGATGAGGGTTGTCGGCAGCGACTATATAACCCCGGCGATCGGGGGTGTGGGAACCGTTGATTTCGAATGGAATTCCGATCGACAACCGCTTCTCCGTGATTCCAGGCAAGGTCTGGAGGAAGCCCCAGGCATCGGGCGCGGGTATCTGTTCTAAACTTCGTTTCGTGACCGGCTTCGGTGTCCTACAAGACGTTTCACTCGAGCACCGGCTCGCGTTCCCAGTGAAATTATTGTCCTTAACACGGGCTGAGGCCGGGCCCGCGAACCCCGACAATAATTACGCGTTGACACAACCGGTATCCTTTCACATGTGAAACGGTCTGCTCCAGATTCTGAAAGATCAGTCGCGGGAGGGGTCAGCCCGGTAATGATACACCCATGTAGCCTCCATCTGACCCAACCCCCTTTAACCTTCGCAGCCCCGTGCACCGCACCCGCGCGTCGCATTGAAAATCCCGAACAATTGTTGTCTAACGCGAACTCCTACGCGTTCCTTAAAAGAAGGCCTTTGCAACTATTATTTGTCTATTTATAGGTTACTCGCAATCTCTTGCTTGGGGCTGTGAAAACAGCGTCACGGCTTGCAGTATGCAATGTTGGAGAAGGATTAAAACTATGAATAATCTATGGTATCTATACCTAGGTGGTGACAATGTCAGAAGGAAGGTGTCGATTTCAAGGAACTCTCACCTGCCGAGAGTTCCTTGAGCCAGTTGCCATTAGCTTCGAATCAGCACTACATTAAATAGGCTTCTACGTCTTCCCGATTGATCGGTGCTCCACCTTCGCGGAATAATTTAGCATTTGTTTAAAATCCGCGGCAAGCGTGTCCGTTCGACATTATGCGGCGGGCGGATTTACGATTGCGGCAAGGACTCGCGTTATCAGATCACCGCGCGCGCGGTTTACTTTCTTCCAGCGCCGATTACGTTCCATAAAACGCACCGTGGCCGTTGCGTCACAATGCGAGAGAGGTCGCGGCGTGGGGTCGGCGATCGGATCGACCGGCACCGACCCCGATCGCGCAGGACCACGACGACGACGACGACGACGAATATCGCGGACGTCGGCGTACCGATTGCGACAACCCGGCCCCGGGTTTCGACGCCGCCGTCCCCCGCCGCGCCGCTCGCGTCGCTTTTATCCGTGGGACTTGATCTCGCATAGATACAAGAAATCGCTGCCGATCATTCCGATCGATCGCCGTTTGCCGCGCGCGTCGGCGCCGATTTCTCCGCAGGTGTTCCCGATCGTCGGTGTATTCTTTTCTGTGAAGATCGATGGATCGGCGCGCACGGTTCGCCGCTGCTGCACACCTCGGCACCGCCGCGGCACATTGTTGCTCCCATTAAAACCGCTTCATCCGAGCGTCGCCTCATTTTTCTCGGTCCGGCACGATTCGCGAATATTAATGTCTAATTTCATTAATACCGTTCGACGCTTCCCTACGGTCTGCCTATTATTTAATGGATTTGTTGGTAGGAGAAACTCTGCTGCGAGCGAAGATGGAAGTCGATAATTTTATATCGTTTGATTGGGTTGATGGGTTGGAGAGGACACGGGAAAAATATTTATGGATGGATTTAGAAGAGTGGCTGGATAGGAAAGGATTTAGTGATGATGTTAAAATGGATCCAAGAAATAATTTAACCCTTTGCTAGGATCTAGGAAATGACAAAGAGAAGGAACAACCAAACGAATAATGTAGAAAAGAATAAGGTAAGGTCATCAAAGGAAAAGATCTAGAGAAGAAGAATCTAATTTAATGAAGGACCTAAAAAATAATTTATTATGGATCTTGTTAAAGATAAAATAGGAAGATCTTCGAAAGAATCAGGAAATGATCAGGAAGGAGAAGGATGTAGAAAAAGACGCGAAGGACTTGCTGAGAAATCTATCAAAGTGTCCAGCCAGAAAAAGGAGACATCTAGAAGAGAATCTAACAAAACTGCCAGAATGTAGGATTTAAAGGCGAACTTATGGCTCGAACGAAATGAGACTCTGGAATGAATCTGCATAAGATTTACTCGCCACTGAATCTTGTAAATAGCTAAATTGAATCTCTAACAAGAAAGAAGTAGAAACGAGGAGGAAAGGGGTATGGACAAGAGCTTAACGTTTGACTGGCCGAAGCGACGCCCGTGAAGACATTATGGTTAACCAGTCGCATGAAATCAGGCCCGAAAACGGCCGGTAAAAGCGTCACGGTGGAATTTACAAGATTTCGTCGCGGATAGGGATTATTTGCGGAGGATTCGACGTGCGGGCTGCCAGGTGATCACCGATAAAACGTCATTAAGGAAAGCCGTGTTGTCGACCGGTCGACGAAGATCAACGCCATTTGCAAACGCGCGTGAAAGCGGCCGTTCGTGTGGCACAGGTGGCGAAACGATCTCGCTTTTACGTCGAGCCATTAAAATCAGCCGCGGATCGTACCGCATAATGGGATCGATTTGTACGGGGGCCGGTCCGCGGACGAGAAATACACTTTAGCGAGGATCGACTTTTCATTCGATGCCTGTCGAGGCCCTGTCTCTCTTAACCCCTGCACTGTCAACTTACGCTGCACGGCGATCATTAGGCGCGGTCGGAACTTTATGCGTGCACCGCGTCTCGTATGACAAATTTAACGCCGTACGGGTCGGCCTCGGGGACACGTGCTCAACAAGTGCGGAACGGTTGTACGAAAGTGACGGTCATCGTTGGAAAATATTCCCGGATCGGTTTCCACCTATCTGCGATTTGCATTTTATTCCACTTCGGATATCTATATATTCTATAAACGTCGATTTTCCGTCGGTCTAAACATGACACGTTCTTGTCTCTCGTCGTTGTAAAAAGAAAAAATATACTAGAGGCTCACCGGTATATATAAATAAATTAAATTAAATTACAGAAACGCTCGACGTTTAAAAACGCTCAACTTTATTGGATATACGTGCAACTAACGCTCTGTTCACGGACCGTTTGCACCATTTTTTCACCGGCAATTTTTCGCGCCAGGCCTGCTTGTCGTGCCAGCGGAAGAAACGATATCGAATATTTCCCATAAACGCGAGCCGGCCGCGGCTGACCTCCCGCGCTCGCGTTAAATTGATTCAATTACATCGGTTTGAAAGGCGGCTCTCTAGCGCGCGCGGGCCGAGCGCATATTTGACACAAGAGAGAATAATCAACGGTGGATACCGAGCGTGGAGAACACGAATCTTACTCGACGCCGTTTAAACCGCCCGATCTATAATTATCCTTCAAAAGTGGCCTGATAAATGCACGCAATAACGGGTAAGTTGGCATAATACACGGACTAATTGCCACAAATATTCTGCTCGAACGTGTCGGAAGAGTTATTGGAGTGTCTCGGGGGAAATATTCCGCTGTATCGGAGATTATTTCTTGTTGCTGTTTTGTTGTCGCGAGTAACGCTTGCAAAACAAGATCCAAAAACATCGTAAATCATCGTGAAATTGTATTTTAAATTTCTTTTCGCGCGGTATCGGAACAGATCGACACTGTTTAATTTTTCAAAGATTAATGGCTTCGAATTCCTCGAAATGCTGCTGCATGCCCGATCGAGTCGGATCGTGTTTCCTTGATTAGCTAAACGACGCTTTACCGTATTACAATTCACCCGTTTAATGCGTCGACAAAGTATTCGTGCGTATGCGACGCCCACACGATCTTATGCGTAACCTTAAAAATATACAAAGTGATTTTAGTACGCATTCTTGTTTCGAGACAGTTCGTAGTATAGTGTCTAAGGAAGTCACAATTTTGCGCTGCTAAATTGTTTTAATATTTCGTGGTAGAGATAACAGGGATACGTTGTGTTTAGCATTAAACATACTGTACTAAATGTAGATTATTTCGATAGATCTAAATCATATCGAAATGATATATTTTATGCTGTTTCGTCTAAAGTTGCAGTAATGATAAAGATGACGTGACATAGTTAAACAACATTTTCTGGAACATATAATACTGATATAACCCTTTTATTTTCTCTATAAACACTAATATCTATGTGACCAGAATTTTCTTAAATTTATTACATGAAAGTAATAATGTACTAAATAAAAAGTAAAAATATACAAAGAATAAAATTTAATAAATTTGAATATTATAGCTTGATAATTGAAACCAAGCTCTAATGTTTCAAAATAAATTAATAAATAATTCCATCGATGTTGATGCATATTAAAACAAACAATTCCATAGAACAAATAAAGTCAAATAAAGTCAAATAAAGTGTCGAAAAATACAAAAAAATCGTAAAACTCCCCCAGCCTCGAACAATTGTTACAAGCTGCGTTAAAATCGCTAGAAGATCGAGAAAACAAGAGTAGATCTCCCTCGGGATTTCGTAGCGTCGCTCGTGGGCCAGTTTGTTGACGTAATCGACGAAAACGCCTCTCGCGCCACGGCCAGGGCGAATCGGTTGAGTGGTCGAGTGGCAGGCCGGTGGTTATCTTCAATTTTTCCATTAAGGCACAGGTTGGTCGCCTAATGGTTGCTACTTGCTCCTCCGGGTATTTCGACAGTGGATCTCACTCGTTGACGAGGCTACGCCTCCGCGTTGCCCGGGGAACGATGATGAAGAGGCCCGGGTCCGGGGAGGGGCCCGGCGGCTCGTGGGGGCCCCCGAAGCGTTACGGTTCACCGTGGCCGTCGAAAATTCCACCGGGTGATCTCGTTCGCGGTTATGGGGGGTGGACGGTGGCGCGGCCGCTTCTATTTTTAGGACGAACGCTGAAATCGGTCGATAGGGATTTCGTGGTACGGCCGCGCGGCACCCGCGCTCACGCTCTGCACCTTCGCCTTCGAGACGATGGCACATACGAAGAAACAGGTTTGACAACCTGGAGGTGGGCTCACCGGGGCCACGTGCTGCGGCGCATTACTTATAATCCCATCAGCGTCTCTCTTTCTCCCCGCTTTTACCTCTCTCTCTCTCTCTCTCTCTTCCTTTCTCGTCCTTCCTCCTTCCCCGCTTCTTGGTGTTTTGCTCTTTTTCTTTCTCTCCTCCGCCTCCGCCGCCTTCTTTACATTTTATTTCTTCTCGGCTCTCTCGCTTCCTCCGCGCCCTCATCCTCCTCCTCCTCTTCTGCGTCTTCTACTCTTTCTTCGCCTTCTCCTCCTTCTTCTCTTTCTATTTTTCGTTCTTCTTCTCCTTCTTCTCTTTCTACTCCTTCTTTTTCTCTTTCTATTTCTCCTTCTTCTTCTCTTTCTATTTCTCCTTTTCTTATCCTTCTTCTTCTCTTTCTATTTCTCCTTTTCTTATCCTCCTTCTTCTCTTTCTATTTCTCCTTTTCTTATCCTCCTTCTTCTCTTTCTATTTCTCCTTTTCTTATCCTTTTTCTTCTCTTTCTATTTCTCCTTCCTATCCTTCTTCTTCTCTTTTTATTTCTCCTCCTTTTTCTCCTTCTTTCTCTCCTTTCTCTTCGTCTTCGTCTTCGCCTTCTTCTTCCTCAGACCTTCTCTCCTCCCTCGCATTCTGGTGTCCCCTACCACAGCATCTCCTCCACCCTACCGCGCGTTCCGTTTGCGTTTCGGGTTGCACTAAATGCTCGTGTAAACGCTCGGCATTCTTATCCTCGATTTTTATCCGACGATTCGATCGGGCCGTGTCGTTACGGCGCGCTCTGCTATCTCGGTTATTCGAGCCTAACTGGGGGTCTCGCTTCCACCGATTTTAGAATTTCGTGGGGCAGACCGTTTCGGAAGTACAGTGATGTCAGTTGGGGTCATGGATTACTGGATATGATTCGTCTGAATAGTGTGGAAATGGTTTTGTTATACAGGATGCTTTGGAAATTTTTAGGAAACTACAATTAAGAGTTAATATTTGATAATCTTGGTGTTGAGTAGTTGTGTGTATTTGAGCGAATTTGTTCGACTGTATATTATATATATTATTCAACTGTGCACAGTGGAATTTTTAAACTTGGAATTGACATTGGAACTCTAAATACTTTGGAAATTAAATAATTGGAAAATAGTTAAGTACGAGCATCACAATAAAATCCTAACATGTTTCTAAATTATTTTATTCTATATAATTAGTTTCTAAAATCATTATTGAATTTTAATTTTTTATTCATAATTTAATTTTAACTTATAACTCATAACTTAATATTAATTTATAACTTATAAGTTAATTTTAATTCAAAACTCATAATTTCATTTTTAACGAGTTATAAAAGTAATTACGCCTTCTTTTAATAGCAAATTTAGTCTTCGACTCTTTGTCAATATAACAGAAATAATACACTTCTATTCTATAACTCTGACAGGACGCAATCTCGTAGCGAACAAAAATTCCTCCGAACACGCGTATTTAAAAATTCGAGTCTTGCCACACAGAGGCTAGATCACCGTGCACCGTGATCAAAGCGATCCGTGCCAGGTGAATTACACGAGCGGCCCCGGCGCGCTCATATTTCCATATTGTACTCGCAATAGACGATTTACGCTCGTTAAAGCGGGGCCCGGCGCAGATATTTACGCCCGTGTGCCGGCCGTTTTTCGCGTTCCACGGTATTATGTATCGCGCGCGTGAACTTCTAAACGCGGGACCGACTGTTAATTTCGCGCGTGTCCCGCTGGAAAAATTCCCGGTGAAAGTGCAAGTGCCCTCTGTAATAAGCCCGTTCCGCGCGTGTCCCGGCTACGGATGTCCTTGCGCGGATTGGAAAACGGAGACGGAACCTGTTTTTGTTCCCGCGAGACCGAATACAACGCCGCGGCGTCCCGATTCGCGGAGTCGGCCAACAGCCCGGCTTCTCGCGCTATTGATCTCTGGCGCCGGCACGGAAAACACCGTTCACGGCTGCGATTGACGGATTAATTCATTCCCGCTGTCCGACCGGATTACCGGCTGTGCCGAGAGACTGTTCCGGAGCGTGATTTCAACGAGACTACTCCGATGAAAAGTTGCGGTAATTTTATGCCCGTTGTTCATCCCACGGGTTGAGTAAACCATAGGTTTATGGTGAGCTTTGAAATTCTGAGCGTGCAATGTGATTCGGTAATTTTGTGGTGTCTTATCTCTTGGAATTCTTTTTTAGTTTAAACGCATCCAACGAAGACAAAATATTCTGTATAATATTAGGTAAGGATGTTTATATATTTTTTAACTTAAATACCAAGGGACGGAATTCACATAAAAATTTGTCCTCCATATTACTGATTTGAATAGCTATAAAATAATACAAATACAAACAAAATCCTCAATTAAAAGAATATACTATTTCTTCAACTCGAATTATATTATTCATTATTTCTCTAGTATTTATTTAACCACAGATTTTGTTGTACGAGTCTTTGAATTTGCTAGATGCAGCACATGCATAAAAGATGCGAGTTTCAATCGCAAGTCGGAGAATATCTTCGATATTGTTCCACGAACTCCTGCGCGCCGCTGCGCGGAATCGCAGCAGACAACCAGTTGCAAGTTAGTCGAATGTTAATATACATTTTTGCGGAGAAGGAAGAAGAAAATGCCACGGCGTACAAGATCGCGGGTCATCTTGCATCTAGACGGCCTTGCGCGTATTGACTTTGGCGCTGACGAAAAGCGAACGTGGAACCTGTTTCTCCCGCTCGTCTAACGAGACCACGGTATTTTTGGACCTTGTCCGACTCTCCATTTTCCGATGGAAATTTACGGCAGCCTCGCTCCTCGCGTTCGCATCCATCTCGCCGTTATCGATCCCGATGATCTCGCGCACATGCAGGTCCATCTTCAAATAATTCTAAACTGCGAAAGAATTCGTCTTTAGACAGGAAATTGAATCTTAAAAACGCTGATAAAACGCGACAAATATTTTCCATTGAAGAATTGTATCAATATAGTATTTTTTAAAAATGTAAATATTTTGTAATTTTATAAAGCAGTTTTTAGTATAGATAATATTTAAAATTATTAATTGGTTAAAAATGTGATATAGATGTATAAATTCTATTTGCATAATTTAAATTTACTAAGCTAATAACGTAACTAATAAATTTAATAAATTTAATAAACTACTAAACAATTCTTCAATTTACAATTATAAGAACTGTAAAGACAAGAAATTCTTGGGTAAATCACGTAAATTTATAATATATCACGAAATCATAAAACTACACCTTGTGTAATTTATTTAACACCAAATCTACAGAGTAATAAGGACATTTGATATGCAATGTCTCATAAAAGTAACGAGACCGAATTTTCGCGGATTTTTAATCCTTTTCACTCGAAGGCATTATATCTCTGAATCTAAAATAATTTTTCTAGCTTATATATTTCCATTTTATGTTACAAAATATATTTTTACATATGAAATTGTTCCTTGTGACTCATACCAACAGTTTTACTGTTAAGAATCTTTTTAATCTAAACTTTGTTACTATAAAAATTAATTTGTTACCGTGTTACCTCAAAATCACCACTTGAATGCAAAGGGTTATCAATTTTCCTTACAGCATAATTGCTCCAACAATAAATACTAACATTTTCAGCGTTAAACCGTTTCATACCACCATGTTCGCATCATTAAAAAATGACGGCAGTTTAACCATGAATCGAGCACGAGCGTGGCGATAATAAAATTCGTTTGTTAATCAAGATCGGACAATGTAATATTAAATAAAGTTAGCAGGTCCGTGTTTATCGGCGAGCGTGCACCGTGCGGCGCGCCGCCGGTAGGAGGAGGTAATAATTAGAGGAGGATAGGATACTGCATCACCAAGGCCGCGGCAAGAAATCGAGGAAGGTGGAATCGAGCTGGATCCGGGACTTAAATAATTAAAGCGTTCACATGGCATCGCGGTTACCGTTTTCTTGCGCAATACGATCTACTCGCGCCGCGATCCCATCTAGCCGGACCCCCCTTTTTCCCCGGGACCACGAGCGGCGTTGCGGTCACCGGAATCATTGCCCGCGATGTTTCTACCCTCGTAAGAAAAGAAATGATAGATTGTCTCGTGTTCCGCGTGTTTTTGACGGTGACAGAGTAAGCAAGAAGCTCGGCTTCGTTTCGCGCGATCCGCGGACGAGAAATGACAGAAGAAGCACGTTTCTCCTTTAACCAAACACATTTTGCTGTTGCTTTTTAACGAAATACTTTTTTGAGAGCATTATCCTCTGTTCGAGTATATATTCCTTTTATAAAATATATTTTCCATTAACAAAATATATTTTCCATTGACAAAATATATCTTGTTTTAATAAGATAGATTTTTCTTTGACTAAGTATATTTAAAATCGACTTAATCTATTTTAATTTCTGCTACAGCAAGGATTGTAATAAATGTTTATAGCTTAAAGTAATTGCAGGAATATTGTCAAATAATTTCTGCGCACTCTCTGTCGTTTTAAGATTTTATTCAATTATTTCTCTTTATTTCAACGAAAACATCTGAGTCTCATTTGAAATTTAGTCAATTAAATGTGAAGATTTTCCTATTATAAATTAAATCAATCGATGCCAGAGTGAAGAAATTTTTGCGCTAACTAATATTATAATTTCTCAGTTTTATTATGATGTCCACTGTGTAAGAATGTTGGAAAATTAATCGTGCAATTTTATAAAATTTTTACGGTACTTTGCGCGCTCTTGTAAGTGTTAAAATTGCTTCAAAACGAGATCCGAATAAAATCGAACTCTCTCCGTTGTCGGTCGCCTGTCGCATTCCCAGAAAATAAGATGGTCGGGAGCAGGTGGTTGGAAACATTCAGCCGTTGTTGTATTAGCAGAGGATCGCGGCCTCGCTATGGGCCCGCGCACAATGAGCAAGGAATGTGTCCTTCTTCTGCTGTCGTTCGCTGCCGTTCAATTTGCACCTCTGGCCGCGAGTAGGTCGATACACCGTTAACGCAGCCCCCCTCTCTCCCCCGAGGTGGGTCGAAAAGAAATCAAAACGAATAAAACGAGAGACCGGGAGGACAGACGGGAGGAGCGGACCTCGGGGCTCGTCCTTTTTCGCGATCAGCCGGGCCCGGGGAACAAAAGGATTTATTGCTCCCCGCTGGCAAATGTAGCGTTAATACACGTGTCCGGGCGACGAAATTTACATAGTTGCGTTTATCTCGAAACCAGTTCCTCGGATCACGTCCTCTTCGCCGATCAAATATTCACCGGGGCCTGCCCCTCCTCCCGTCGCCTCGTTCCCCCGGGGGCCGGCTCTCTCGGTCCCTTCACCCTCGGCCGTGTTTTCTTTTCCTCGCGTTCCATCGGCCAGCGAGAGCCGCAACGGCGCCGCGGCCCGCCGCAATTAGCGAAATTGTGTAATTAACGACTTCCGGCGGGCGCGAGGCGCGAGGGCCCAACTAGGAATCAAACTATTAGTCACTTGTCTCTATTATAACGCATCTGGTTGGCAATAACTCTTGCTTAACCCGTGGCTCATGAAAGGAGGCAAGATCGTTCGGGCTCCTCTCGGCCGATTCGCCTTTCTCTAAGCCGGCGGAAGTTGGCGAGAAGCCTCCGCGTACTCCCTGCTGAAGAGAGCCGGGGAGCGTGCGTCTCCTCTCTCCCTGTCATGTAGCCATTCTTTCACTCCCGCGAGGCATTACAATCGTCCGGTGGACGGTAATAATATAGTCTTGATAGAGGCAAACACGTCTTAACTTCATACGCGCTTCCATATTAGTATTCTTGCGGTTATCCTTGAACGCCGGGGATTTCTTTCGCGTTCGTGCCGGGCCCCGGCGTTGTTCCGCGACCGGGAAAAATTACGTCAAACTATGAATTACACCTGCGTTCTATTCCGTCGGCCGGCGACTCGGTCATTTATCATCGCGCTACAATGAGAGGGAGGGGGGCATCGTTAAACCATCGACATTGATTTCTAGAAATTGCTGATTTCCTGCAGCCGGGCAGCTATGGGACTCTTGCCCTTTGTGCGTACGTCGTAATAAACCTTGCGCTATTTAATAAAGGCGTAATGATCCTTCGAATTATTTCATTTTTGCGGGACGGTTTAACGCGGCCCGTTCTTCGAACGCTCGCAGGAACTGCGGGCTGTGGTTAGACTCGAGCCGCGCGAGGAAATATGCCGCACAGGAAACGTTATTTTAATCGATAACGTTCGTGCGATTATTTAAATTGTTCGAGAGCGCGGTTGAAAGAGCGCGCGGTGGTTGAGACTTGAACGCCTGCAAGAACGCAGTTCGCCGGTATGCATTTTTAAAACAACTGTTAAAAGCATTAACGGTACTTAAATTTCATGAATTCAAATTAATACGGTAGGGTATAGTTTACTGTAATAGATAACATTCATTGAATTATTTAAATTTGTTGGTGAAGCATTTAAAAAATAGTAAAGTTGGAGACTTCAATGCCCGCACAAGCGCGAACCATTGATACTTTTTCTTTAAAAAGCTGTAGAAACTGAAAAAAAATTACAGAATTTCATGAAACTAGCTTCCTACATTCCAGTGAAGCCTATTTTATCAACTAATATCCATATCATAATTATTCCTAACAGATAAAGTAATTGAAACAACGCATAAACGTCAAGCCGTCCCGGAAACTTCAATGCCCACATGAGCACGACCGTCCGCTTTTTTTAAAATCTGTAAAAACTACAAACAGTGATCGAATTTCATGAAACTAGCTTCATACGTTCCATTGAAGCCGATTTTATTAAATAACATCCACATCATTATTTTCCCTAATAGATGAAGTACCTAAAACAACGCACAAACGTTAAATCGTCGCGGAGACTTCAATGCTTGCACAAGAGTGATCTACCACTACGCCTTCTTTAAATAGCTGTATAAATGACGAACTGTTATAGAATTGAATGAAAACAACTGCATATGTTCCAGGAAACCCTATTTCATCAAATAATGTTCACATAATTATTTTATTAATGCTTCCAGAGACTTCGACGCCTGCAGAAGACGCTTCACCGCATCGATCGACTTACTGCACAGTTGTCAAACCGATCGAATATTTCTTAACAGAACTCTATTCTACCCGGCGGGCCCGAAACATTGAGACAACGATACGATTTCACAGAAGTAAGCGCGCAGTACGTTAAACGCGTGTAGGGACACGCGCTGGTCGCCGGTCAAAGTTCTGCCCTCACTTAGCAATAATTCAGCCGGGCTCCGGTTACCCTCGCTCCTTCAAGAGTCCCGTGTGCCTCCGTGCGGCTCCGTTCTCCACAATTCTTCCGTCGACTTCTTTCTCCTCGTTTTTTGCTCCACTCTTTTCTGTTCTTTCTTGTCGACGTCTCGAGGCCCGGTCCCGGCCGCGCCGCGCCGCCCCGGCTTCGTCGAGTAGTTACGTACACGTTCGTAACACAACGTGCCAATATCGATAAGTCAGTCGGAACAAAAACAACCGAAGGATCGGTCCGACTCCGGTCTGTTCCTGCGGTACACCCGGTTACCAGGCCTTCCCATACGTCTCCCGTTCGGCGCGCCGCGTCGCGATCTCGTTACACGCGCGTATACAGCCCGATCGCCGGAGAAAAGGAGAAAGGTGACTATCCTGCACCTTAGGCCGTTTTGTACTATAACGTTCACGGGCTTGCACTGTTTCGGAAATAACTGTGGCGAGATGGGAGACACCTGTCCCGGATCCTGCAACCTGTTCAACTATTTTTTAGTAAGAATAGCTTGAAGTAATTAGGTGATTCGGGATGTTGATGACTTATTTTACGAGGATGCGGAAGGTGATTTTTTAATGGTCAAGTCCTGTCTTTGGCGAAATATTGAATTAAATGCCTTTTAATTTTTGAAGGGATCCAATATATAGATTATAAAGTCTATCGATCATTTAATCTTCTTGCACCTTATTGAACGTGTTCATTAAATTAATATAAAAGTCCACTTTCGTGGCTAGTCAAGAAAAATTGTTACAATAGTCCCATTCAGTAATTCTATTCAGAATCATTAATGCTTCACTCCTGCAGTTATGCATTTGTCTCCTAATCTGACTGTCCATAGTAGACATGAAATTTTATACATTTCTGACAAGAATGACCCCCCATTAAACACAAAAAACCTGCCTCTACATTAGACCAATTCAAAGACATTTCCACATTAATTACAACTTCTTAGACTTCTTAAAGTAGCAAAGCCATCGCACCTAACCACCGTCTCTCACAATTACGTCGAATAATTTTTGTTTCGCGTAAAGATCCGCACCCGAGGCCACGGTCTACATATTCAAAGATGTGCAGCTCGTCTAATCGATGGGAACGGTGCCCGTGAGGTAGCCGTGCAGAAGACAGGTGATCTCAAGACGCGAGGATAACGGCAAGAAAATTTGCCTGGGGCCAGTCAGCTAAATGGATTATCCTGGCCCATCGGCGAGGCGACAGCCGGGATGACCCCGGCTGAACGGGGGTGCCGCACCAAGAAAATAGAATGTAAGGAAGAAACGCTACCGGCCGGTGAGTTACGTCGCGGCGCAAGTGTTCGCCAATTATCTCGAACGGCTAGTCGGCTCTAATTGGACTTTGCGCTGGTGGGTGGGATCGGGGATGCGGACCGTGAAAGAATGGAAGAGAAAAGTGTACAGAGTGTGCAACGGTGGCATCGGGTCCCCGAGGTGCGCGCGCGCGCGCGCGGATACGTGTGCAGGTATATGCACGGGGGCACGGAATAGTCGACGCGGGCACATCCGAAGACCGTGGGCCCCGATAATTGGTCGAAAGCAGGGAACGATTTGCTCCATTAAATCCGAGCGCCACGGGCCCGGAGTTCTCGCGGAGAGAGAGAGAGAGAGAGAGAGAGAGAGAGAGAGAGAGAGAGAGAGAGAGCCCAGAACTCCGGGTTGTTCTCGAGGTGTTCCGGACGGTTACGACGATCGTATCGCTTTGTTACACACCTTCTGGTACCAACGGCTATAATAGAACTATCACATCGATTCCCCGGCCGCTGCTTTACGGTCTTTACCTGGAAGCTGTACCCGGGGCCCGAACCTGCCTGTTCCGTAATTTCTCACACGTGGCTGGAATTTATCCCCGCGGACCGGCCACGGTGAACCATTAACGACCGGCGGCCCCGTTGACGTATCGCGTTTCCCGTGATTCACGCCGCCGATGTGCCCGTCGCGGACACTGACGGACCACTGCCTCCCTCGCGATGCCGGAAACCGTCAATAGGAAAAAGAGTTCGGGACTTCCTTGGACACTGCGATCCGTAATTATTCATGCTGTTTGGGAAATCGTTTTCAAAGGTACAAGAAAATCTTGTAAATTTATCTATAATTATTATTTTACAGTATAAGCTTTATGGTATCATTTAGTGAATAAAGCACGTCGAAGAAGTTGCGCGTCATTTAAAAATTAAATGACGATGTATTTATAAAAATTGATAAGTGACTTTTATGAAAACCCTTACGCATTTATCTTAAAATCTATCTTGCGTTACTTTATCTAAAAAATAAAGAAACAAAACTATGCAACCCTGTCTGAGCCAGTTTAGATCTTACATCCACGCGTCGGCAGGACGAAGTCCCTAACCTCAAAGCCCGAATTTCCCCCAGCTTGGACTAGGCAGCCGAATCGGAGCAACAGCGTCCAGAAGGAGCGTCGCTCGTCAGGTGACCTAGAGATGCGGGTCGGTGGAGCGGGCAGGTGAAAAACAACGGGGGTCGTTATCCTAGCAAGGTGTACACGGATGCAAATGGAAGCGTGGCCGGTGCGCGAGGAATCGGCGTGACGGTAACCGACGCGACGGCGGCTGGGTTCGGCGTCGCCTATGCTTTTCGCTACCGAGTGTCCGTTTTGGTGGCAACGGTGATTTCAATCGCAAAAGCGGAACAGCGGAAGATTTAATATGGTTGTGGTAGTCGAGGACGTATCCTCGAGGGGCCTCCTCCTATTTCCGTAGAGGCCCCGCGCGGCATACACGACGCCGTGAGCGGCGGTTCAGAGGAGAATTAGCATATGGCTGGAATCGAACGAGGTACCCCCGATGTCTCCATCGCTCGTGAAATGGATACCCCGTTGCATCGCGTTCTCCTTTCAGGATTGGTTTATGCCCGTGCAAGACTTACGGCCGGGCCGTGCCTCAATCGCCGCGGAGAAGCCCATACGGGCCGCCACGCGTGTGGGTGTTTACGTGGATATTATTGACTCCGTCTTTCTCTTTGTCGTTCCCCCGTATCCGTCGGGTAATCCAGAAAAAACGGCCGCGAGACGTTCTTTCGGTATCTCCCGGCCGCCATTAGCCGCCAACGAGGCACTTCAGGTTCGATACCTTCGCTAATTACACGTTCTATCGGCGCGCGTTCTTGTTAACGATCGACGAAATATTGTCGCGAGGAAATTATAAATCAGCTGTGATTGGGTATTTCAAATCGTGTGAAAGGCGAGCTTCGAATCACGAAAGCGCATCAATGAAAAATTTCAGTCGTTCTATTTGCATTTCTGTCTCTAAGTATGCTGATGGCCTGAAACCTGAAGACACGTACGTAATACACTAAAGGATTCATAGACGAACTATTACTAATAGCAACTTTACTATGTATTATTTATTTATTTATCTATTTACTAAGAATCTGATCAACAGCCTCGAAGCACATATAATTCAATGAACCATGCTACAGCATTACAAAAAAATAACAAAGCTAAAAGCATAGACTAATATTAATATTAAATCGATAACAAAATCGTACAAATCCTAAAGAGCTCAGGCAAATGCAGCTTTCTTACGATTTACCCAGCGAAGAGTCCCGTCACTGAAATCGCGCGTCCCGTGGGGTCGATCCCCCAAGTATTTACAGCACGGCTACCCCATCGCGCTGCGCGCGCGCGGCTTGTTCAACTTTTCCCCGGTTGAACTTGGCAAAGGCAAGGTCCGAGAAACTGTCGTCACCGGTGTGCGTAAATAATTGGTAATAGGATGTGCGGCGTGCCTGCCCGCGGGAACGCAGACTATTAAGTCCGCGTACGACTACGAGGTTCGCCATATTTAGAAGCGGCCGGGCCCGACTTCACGCGAAGTTCACGGCAGTTTTCCGCGGAAGAACCCCGGAAGAGTTTCGCCTCCCTAGAAGACCCACGGTCGGACGTTTCGCCGACCATCAAAATCCACCTGGTCGTGGGTTCGCCGCGGCGACCAAGGCACGCAGCGGACCTCCCGCGGAGGACTGGAGCGACGACTGATAAAAATGTTCGTACTCGATTCTTCCTCCGGTCGAGGCTCCGTCCTCCCCCTCCTTCGTCCCCGCTTCCTCCCCTCTGTTTCCCTTGTCCGTCTTTATCCTCGTCTTATTTGGAATGAACGAAGGACGAGGGACATGCGAGATTACCGCAGCGAGCTGCCCGTTGAGACGAGCTTGTCGAGACAAGACGAGACGAGACGAGACACGGGACGACGAGACGAGCCAACCGGAGCCATGCGGTAGGTACCCCGCAAGACTCCGCGGGATGATAAAACGAAAGGGGATGGGATCGGACCGCTTGGGACGCGACCGACGCGACTGTCCCTAGCAAATTCTGTTTCGCCGGTTCCGAGCGGCTATGAAACTCGCGTATAGCTCTACCAGCCTTCCTTAACGAATAGCGAGGACGATCATTTTTATCGGGTATTTTGTCGAATATCCTTGTGCTGTAAGAGTAACTTTTGCAATTATTTATTTTATATTAGGATGACTGATACTTGATAAGCGTATATTAACTATTGCTGTGTAAGAATTTGCATATTTTATTCAAATTTAAATTGTAGTTATTATAATAGCAATTTAGACATTTGTTCTTTAATCCTAGCGAAATGGTTGCTGTGTCAATTTTGACCCAAGGTATTTAAATTGTTCACCCAATTAAATAGAATAAATTAGTAATAAGTCTGCAAAAATTTTAAGAGAAATATCTTAAAACAGTTTTAAAGAATTGCTGAATAAAGCTCAGAATTGTTATAAGCATCGTCAATAGCACAGTTTAAAAAGCAAGAAGGCTTTGTCTCATATGAAAGCTTCATTGTATTCCACAGCTTTACAACAGCATTGGCTAAACCGAAAGCTACTCTTACATAGCAAATACCCAAAAACAACTTCTACTTCACCAAATCAAGCTTCATGAATATTATTTATTGTCTGAGATCGTCATGGTATCTTCTTCTTCACCTACTAGAACATATTACCATCGCTACGTTGAAAAGAGTGATTTACTATAATAATTTCAATGTTCCCTATCAGCCTCAGCCGAAAATCCGTAGAAAATCCGATCCAGGTCCCGTCCCCTCAGAAATTTCTTCTCCCCCGGCGAGTTTTTTCGTCGTCGTCGTCGCAACGCTAAGGATAATTTATGTAATTCATTCGGCTAATATCGGCGGACCGTGTCGTAAAGCGTCCGCATAACCAATTTGGCACTAAAGACCTCGGCACGAGGGCCCTTTAAGGTCCCCCTCGCGGTGGGCAGTGCCATAACATTACGGGTTACGAGTCTCTCTCCGTGCACCATCGACTCCCTCTCGTCCTTCGCGGTCATCCTCCTCGTCGTCTTCGTTTGTCGTTCCTCCTCTTCCTTCTTTTTCAGCCGATTCCCTGCCTTCCTGGCCCCTTTTCCAACGTTTCTGCGCGTTCCTCTCTTTTTCTTCGGCACTCCCCCCCTCTCTCTCTCTTTTCTCCCGGTTTCTCTCTCTCTCTCTTTTTCTCTCGCTGCGCGTTCACGGAGTCAGGTGGAGAGAAGCTGTGCGCGGCCGATCCTGGATGATATTAGCATGGTAACTGGGGTCCCCAGCGGGCGCCTTATTAAATTTGTACCATAAGCAATATCGTGATGCGGCCCAGGGCCGTTTCAATTTGCCAGCCTGGAAATTTAAGGCTCGAAACGGGGCGCTCCGGCACCCGTCCCGCCGAAGCTCGCCTAGAGCTCCGGTCCCCCGCGCGCGCGCGCGCGCTTGGCCCGCCCATTAATCCATTGTTAATTCCGTCCCGGCAGCGAATTAGTTCTAGTTGTTGCCCCGGTAATTACTTAATTCCCTGTCCTAGGCCGTTCGACCTGCTCCCGCGGGGCAGTCGTTACCGCGCGGCAAATTGTAATCCACGCCGACAACGTTCCCGTTCTCTTTCGATCTTATTTGCTTCCTAGTTAGCGCGCGGTCCTCTGATACACCTGCGGTAATTTGCCCCGGGAAACAGAGAAAGCGTGCAATTATATGTCCATTCGTTAAGACTTTTCTACGAGCGTTAATCTTTGCTGCACGGAATGTCTTCATCAGCGGACGGTGTCTTTAATTGTTGCTCATAATGTAACTTTAACGTCTAAACGAAATTCTGTTCGGCGTAGACGAGATTCTATGCATTTGCGATAAAAATAAATCAAGGTTTAAAAAGATAGCGCTATTTTAGTAATTGTAAAAGTTTCAAGGAAGAATTTAGACTGTGATAGTTTCAATAACTAGTTAAAATTATTGAGCAAAGAATTAAGCTCCCAAATCACTGCGACAGGGGCAGATGCTATTGATTTTATTTAATCTGGATCTGCATGATGCACAGCCTATTTATCACACAGCAAATGTACAGAAGAGGCAATAAAAATAAATAAAAATGAACGTGTTATAAATTAACGTATAACATTTATACCACTTGGTTAATTACCCAATTTGCACATTGTCATACAGCTATCTCAACAATTGTTCCCACTAACTTGAAAATATCTCCCAACCCCTCCAATATCTTTGCATTTAAACTAAAGCGCAATTACTTCGGCGGCACGGCAAATAAACCACGTTGCCCTGTAGCTCACGGGATTGCTATGGTCGCACAGTGAGCCAGAAAACGCCAACAGGTTATCGATAGGCAATAGGAAGCACCGGTAGCCGCGCCGCTTAATATTCAACGTAGTTTAGTAGCTCGGACAGTTCAGGTAACCCAGTTCAACGCCATTAATTTCTGAAATCATTATCGGCCGCATAATTGTCGCCTCTTAAAAATTCCCCCTCCCCCGTGTTCCTACCGTCGCCGATCACTATGTAGCACCGCGTGCGCGAGTTAGCGGTAATTCCGATTCCGCAACATCGTGGTTCCCGGCGTTGGCCGTAGGATCGTTCGCGGCAGTAAAGTAGCATACAGAACTGTGTCTTAAGAAAGATATTTAATTCCTGGAACACGATAAACAGGCGAATATGTGGAACCACGAACGTCGCACCGCGAGTATGAAAATTAGCGTCGCGGGGCCACCACCACCACCCCTCGTCCGTGACCAACGCCGATTATACGTGTTCCATATCGTAGTTAGCCGTGGCGCAATTATAAGAAACCGCGGGGCCTGTTTCGCGCGCGCGCGCGGGAACCGACCTTGCCGCGCGAACGAGATAATAACGAGATAAGCAACACATTTTCCGACGATGCTTCTCTCTAATTATTCCTTTTACGCTCTTCGACTTCGTTCGCGATTATTTCTGGGAACGGGTTCAACGACGGATTTCTGACGAAAATTAAGTAGGTCGGGTATAGAATAAAAGAAATTTTTATTGCATTTGAACCCTTCGTACCGGATACCATTTTTATTTTAAATGCAAAATAATTTATCTGGCCTACGTTATTTCCACTTTAAATTATCAGATTGTATAAATGTATTAGATTATTTAAAAATTATTTTATTGATGTTCCAAAGTCACCACTCGAGTGTTAATCAAAATTGCTTCGAAGATTTTATACGTAATGTTTTAAATGCAATACAATTGATTAAATTATTGAATTGAAGTGAAAGATGATATTTAACAGAGAATAATTGTCTCGTTATATTAAAAATAATAATTAATTTAGCTAACTATAGTAAGAAGGAAACTACAGTATGAAGGTTCAACAGAGTCAATGTATTACCACATATTAAAATTTTAAACGCAGAACGAATATTTATTACGAATATTATTTACAGTACCTGCAGTAACACAGTCATACCTGCAATAATTCCAGTTATTTTCAGAAAATAATTAATTTATTAAAATGTTAATAACCGGCTCGAAAGACTCGCTACAACAGCGCGGGACTGTCGAAAAAGAGAATTCTATAGTAAATTAATTTCGCGGCTCGTGAAGCCTCGCCGTTAATTAATCACGCGCGAGATCTTTTTACGTTAAATTAAGCAGCGCCGAAAGGTATAATTAAAGGAACTGTCGGCGTGCTCGGTCCGGGTCGGGTTAACGCCGACCCTTCGACGCGGCCCGTGACACTTATTCGTGTTTAGATTCATCATCGGCGGGCGACAATGGGCCCGCGCGCGGGGTCTCGCGCGTATGCGTGCACGCGCGGTGACGCGTCGCAGGCCGGCCCTCCCGAGGGACGGGGAGGGAGGGGGAAGAACAGAACAGAACAGGAAAGAAAGAAAGAAAACGAACGGAATGAAATGACATAATAAGACGGCCGTGCCAACGGCACCATGGCGCTAATGATTACAAATGGCCGGGGCCGATGTACTCGCGCCGACCAAAAGGATAAGCCGGGTGATCGATCGCTTCCCCCAATATCGCTTGATTCGATTTGGAACCCATTCGGACCGCGGCCGAATTCTTGGCCAACTTTCCTGTCCCCGCGCGCGAGCCTAACTTTGCCGGACGACGAACGTCGGACAAGAATCGTTCGCGGCCCAGTAAAACGCTCGAAACACCGTCGGGGCAGAAAAAAATTCGTCGGAATATCGCGTGAGCAATCGAAACGATATATCTGATTTTTCATCGTCACGCTCGGTGGGCCACGAGCTACGCGGCGGCCCGCCGAGTGCATTGAACCTAACCAAGATTCCTAGCTGACACATGTCAACGAAGATTTTCACGTTCCGGTGTGCGCAGGATGGCCTCGAACACGGAGACGACGACCTACAAGAAGAAGATGAGGATCCGCGTGTCCAAGTCCATGAACATAATCAAGGTGTGGGACATCATCGGGCCTATTGTCGCCGAGCAGATCGGCGGACCCGAATACACCCACATCCCCTACTTGATGGACACAAAGGCTTACCAAATTGGCCATATATTCGTCCAGCAGCCGACCGAAGTGATCCTTCTAGCATTCGAACGATTTTACAAGGATTCCATTTAAATAAATCAATTCATCGTTCGACGTTAGGTACAGTGTTTCTGTGCCGCGCCGATGCTGAAGATCCTCGGCCCGATCCAGGACTTCATCCAGAAAGGGAGCAGCGACGATCTGTGGCTGAGCCGGGACCTGAACGCCATCAAGACCACTGACGATCACCTGAACTTCCTGGTAATTGATTCCGTTCCGTGGGCCTGGCGCGGTAACCGTGCCCCGTTCGGAC
The DNA here is from genome assembly GCF_028453695.1 of Augochlora pura. Classification (NCBI taxonomy): domain Eukaryota; kingdom Metazoa; phylum Arthropoda; class Insecta; order Hymenoptera; family Halictidae; genus Augochlora; species Augochlora pura. Next base: position 13,532,187 of record NC_135774.1, on the reverse strand, counting down.
CGCGTCAAAATTTCGTTCGTAATCCCGATCGAGTGAATATTGATTTATGAGATTCCACGAAGCATTCACGCTTTGTGGATCGAAAGTGGCTGTCTAGGAGATATTAATGATACCGTTCTGAAAAGGTGGAGGTGAAGAACGGGAAGACCGTCCTGAAATTCCGAGCGTTCGACTACTTCTTCTTGGACAAGGGGTCAGACATGTCGGCCAAGGGACAAGTGACCATAGATCGGTCGTCCCACGAAGGTACGAATAACAGTACCCTTGCGCGAGCCCAGACAAGACCCAGGTCAGACTTTCTCCGAATCAACGAAATTATAGATAATAGCGGTTTGATCATTCCGCGCGCAAAAAGGATCGACGGAGAATGGAAAGAGAGAGAGAGAGAGATTGGCAATTCGATACGATACGGATCCATTTTGTAGGAGATTAACCCATTTGCATTCACACGAGCGAAATAATCCTCGTGCGATCATCGTCAATTCACGGATTAGTTAAATATTTTTTAGGTTAGTTAATGGATCAGTTAACTGTACCAAATATCACCGCTTTATTTTTCAGTAATTTCAATATGTTCTATTAGTACAATTAATAATCTGATATTTTATCTGGAACAATTTTTATCTTTCTTTATTCAGTATTTTTTTAAGCTTCTTTGTAAGCATCACAGAAAATTTTGCGAATTCGTTATCAAATAATTGAAATCATGTTTGTGGTATTTTCGGAATTTCTGTTTTTAACAAGTTTAATGTTAACGAAATTATTAATTCTAATTATATATAATTATATTTATTAAAATAAAATAAAAAGACAAAGAAAATAAATAGAAAAGGCAAAATAAATATCTGCTAAAGAAATTAATCATGACTCGATCAGATATATTAGTGCAGCCTTGCGTTCTCATTTATTAAAAATAAAGTATTGTAATTGAAAATCATCGCTAACCAATTCGAATAAATAAAACTGTACTAGCCTCTTTTCACAGACCTGTTCCGAGTCGAATGGTTCGGCCTGATAACAGGCGTGGTCGCCAGCGAATGCTGGGAGATCGCGGTGAAGAAGAACTCGCGGGAGAGGGTGGTGTTCGTCACCGACAAGCCGAACCCCTTCATCTTCAAGTACGAGGTCTGCAAGATCGACGGGAACGGGAACGTGCACGATACGGTTAGAGGCCCTCTCGCAACCTACGACCATTACCGTTAACGTAACACCGTGATTCTTTCGATCCAGTCGACCGAGAAAATGGAATGTAGATGGCTGCCCGTGAAGGAGGGGGACCTGGACTCGCTGCCACTTACCGAATTTCACAGCCAGAGCAGCACGAACTGTTGCTAATAAACGTCTGTCGAACACAGGTCTACTAAGTGCTGGGTTTTTCCTTTCGTAGCGCCGATACATACGCTGGAAACTGTGAGAACCTGCTTACGGCTTTCGCGGATTTCTGTAGACTTTCGACCGCGATTTTTCTGCGCTTTCCATTTCGCCTGTTTTTCGTTGCGCCGCGCAATTTCGTGAGAGAGCCGAGGTGCGGATCGGGTGGCTGGTAAAGAGATACCGAAATTAGGTAATAAATAACAACGTTACATTGGAGTGGGTAATATGTTATTATCTTAACGCGAGAGGAAGGAAAATTATCGTGGATTTTATTTTTCGATTTAAGGATTATTTTTGCTTAAGGATAATTTGAAAAATTTAGTGATTATAATAGAAGGAAGGTGTAGAATTACGTCTAATTCAAGTCTAGTTACCTTTCTGCAAAGCTGACAATTTTATTTCTATTTTTAAGCTAGAAAAAGATTGAATAAAGAATAACTATTTCCATATTCGAAGAAGGAAGAAACTAATGTATATTAATAATTAGACTGCAGATTTTTATACAAGATAAAAGTTATCTGCATTAATGCAAGAAATATAACCTAGACAGTAACTTCATTCTTCCTTTAAGCACTTTAATAGATTAAAAATAAGACATTGATATTTTAAAATTAGTATAATCTTTCTTCTATCTTAAACTGCATTTGTTAACACATTTTAATTAAGTTATGTAAGATGCCTGGTCAATGCAATCTTAATGAATATATCCAAGCTAAAATAGTCTAACTATAGGAATAAATGCACAGTATAAGTACTAAGACCTACTTTTCAATATAAATTTTAACAGTCTCACAAAATATCTCACGAACAACCTGCAAATTCAATATTCCATTTTCAATATCGTAAAATCGCAGAATTAGAAACGATATTATCACATGAAGGATATATTCTCCGTACCTTTGCTTCATCGATCGCAATCACCGAGCCGCGAAATCTATTTCCATTTCTCTCCGCGATGAAGAATCGCTCGTGGATGATGACCGTGCAGCGCGATGATAACGCGATGCGTCTCGGCTTGTCGAAGATATTTACGGCGAAAGATTTCGCGGCGTGTCCCGCATGGCCTGGCGCTGGGGTCCTGGTAAAAGGACCTCTCACCGCATTACGAAAAAGGTTCGACGACCCGCAACGCAACCAGCCCTCGATCCTCCGGGTCGTACGTTTCAAGGACAAAAGTCGACCTCCTTCGCGGTTCTTTTCCTGGTTCCTGCTGGCGACCGATCTCCTCCTCCGCCGGTTAATTTAAAGCCGCTCGAACCAGCCACGACCTTCTTTTCTTTAAGAGAATCCTCCACCTCCGCTCTCCCCCTCTCTCCCTCTACTTCTTGTTCTCTCTCTTTCTCTCTCCATCTTTCTCTCTCTCTCTCTCTCTCTTCCTTTCTTCCTCTCGCTCTCTCTCTTTTTCTGCCGTTCTTTCGCCTTCTCTGTCCACCTCGGTGGGGGCCCGGGGAGGATCGTGGCGCTGGCCACCTTGAAAAAGTGCCTGACGCGGGCCTGTATATCGCGGCCGGCTAATCTAAAAATACTAAAGTCGACCTTTCCCGCGGCAAGAGTGATGGCCCCGGACGACTGCTAAATCAACGGCGAGATTGAGATGCAAATGCAGGCTCTCGCGACCGGTCGCGGGAGAGGGAGAGACTTTACGAGAGAAAGAGGACCGGGGAGCCTCTCGCTGAGGGACGCTGAGGGACGACGAGGGAACCAGTGACATCCTCTGAATTCGATGTAACCGCGCGAGCTTTTGCGAAAATATTCCACGAATATTTTCCTGGCTGCTCGGTTCAGATGTTAGAACGGCATTGTCGGGTTGCTGGGTCTTAGGAGGTCCTAGGTGGCTGCTAGGGAATCTCTAAGTAGCTGCTGATAATATTTAAATAGCTTTAAGGTAGCTTTAAGGTAACTTTTAGGTAGCATCAAGATTTCGAGGCTATGTTGAATCGTTGTCCTCTTAGATAATCCTTTAGTCAAATATACAGACTTTTTGAGAGAATGTTAAACTATTATTTGATCACTTCTGGTATGTATTAGTTGCTGTATAATTACTACTGGCTAGTATTAATTGGTGAAAAAATTATATGACTATATGAGTAAATTAGTGATCGTCACACGAGTACGATATGCTATCGTAACATAACCTCTTATTCACGTATAAATAATTCAACTTAAGACAAAGCATACATGACAGTATTTGCTATAAAAATTAGTAAGTAGTTAGTCTATTTATTTAAGTAATAATCTATTTATAATTACTTGAGTAAATACATTTCTATGAGTAGGTTCACATCTTCTACGTACTTTATCGTCTTTCACGTCTTTTATTCTATATATGATACAAAGAAAAATGTATCTTATTAGCAACTAAAATAGCTTCTATATTGATACTTGTACAAACAATTACCTACTCAACGAAACACCTATTTCCTACACTGTATATTTCTCGAAACATTGAACTTCCACAAAGAACTGCCACAGCCTACACCAATTCACTTAAAAATGAAATCCACGCAGCTAAAAACAATGCATCGTTATCTCATACGCATTGACGTAGATACATCAGGCATTTTACGACTCGTGCAACATTCCGCGAAAGATTTCTCGAAATCGTTGACGGTCGCTCGAGCACGCGAACCCTAGTCACGCGGCCACGAAGGTGTCCAACACGCGTTCCGGAGCGCGCGCGAGAGGCTGTGCGGGGGAGGAACGCGGCGGCGATAGCTGTGCAATTCGTGCAATTAACATTTATAATGTCTCCATCGGGCGCGCTGACAAGGGCCGGGATCGGCGGCGGCCTCGCGTAAAACGCGAAATTTAACGCCGATAATTCAATCCTCGCGGCGATCGCTGCGCCGCCCCCAGGCTCGCTCTTTCGCCCCGTTGCTCGCCGCGGCGAAATAACTTTATTGAATTTTGCGCGGTCCCGGCCGATCCCGCAATAATTCATGCGCGATCCGCGCGCGAGCGCTACGGAACGTCCGGCCGGGGTCCCCGGCTTCTCCCGTATCAAGGGACACGATCTGGCTTGGGTGAACAACGAAGAGAAGCGTGCCGCAGCGTGGCGCGCTCGGACACAAGCGGCCGCTTCGACTCCCTCCGCGGAAATAAGGATAAATCATGCCGGGGCCACGCTATCTGACTGTGTTCGCGTCGGTGTCATCGGCGACACGGCCCTTTGCTTGCCGCTCGACGCGCCCTTCGCGGCGGGAACCTACCGCTTCACGTGGCGGAAGGGGGCTGAAATGATTGCGACACTTTCGGCCCACTTTTTGACTCAATTTCGACGAAATTTAGCGTTTTTAAATTTTATTTAATCAAGTTAAAGCTAGGAAAAATGAGACGAGTTCTATAATTAGTAGACAATGGATTTTAGTAATAAAAAATGGTATATAAAAATTTGAAATAGAAAATATTTAATCTTATTATACAGGCTTGTGTTAAGATATATTGCTAAGTACTTTAGAATATCACGTCCCACAATCGACTCGAGGGATCAGTCGAAAACGAACTGCGTCGACAAAGCGCGCGCAAGTGTTTTCAAGACAATGGGCGGCGCGCGCGCGGTCTAAAAATCGCGCCGCGAAGGTTAAAGACCCGGTCGCGGCACTTTTTCCCCCGGAAAAGGTTCCCCGATAACAAGCCAGATCGCAATCTGTATCGTACCAGTGCGTATTCTTTCCTTCTTGGCGCGTAATACACGCGGCCGGGAACTATCCGACTGTGATCGCGCGCTTCATAAATACACGACTGTCCCATTATTTCAACGTAAAGCCCGCGCACGCATGAGATATTTCCCCGGCAATCTGGGGAATTGATAAGGGTTCCGTGACGCAACCCGTCGAACTTCCCATTAATTTTCCGCGCGCGCGCGCGAAAGTCGCGGCCGGAACGGTAAAACCGGCGATCGTAATGGCGTCCCCCGGGTCTCTCATCGTTCCGCCGCCGGTGCATCGCCCCGGCACTACATCATCGAACGGGTTAACGTTTTCTTTTCGTTTTTTATGCGTTTACCCACCTGCCGTCATCTCCGAATACGTAAATAAACGTTATCTCGGATCTTAATGGACCGACGCCGGGCGGACGTGTCTAGACTGCGAACAATTGTTACTATTATCGCGCGGAAAGGATGGGAGATGCTTACCAACAGATGGATATCTTCGGGAACGCTGTAAATCGCAGCGTGAAATGTGCGATGCTAAAGGGTGATGCCGGGGAAGGTGTAGCCGCAGCTATGGTTTTCTGTCGGGACGCGCCGAACCGAAGTTACGATAGCTTCGTATATTTTCAAGCTGACTTATTTTATGGCGTGCCTCAGTTGTTGGACAATAGTCTGCGATATGGTTTTGTTAAATGTTAGAGGATGATTGCGAAATTTTTCTGCATATTTTTCATATAATTATTTATATTTATTTGAATGCTATAAATTCTTTTTCGTAGCGGTTCATGAGGTTCATAGTTATTCTATGACATATCACAGTTACACAATAGAGTTAGAGTGAGATGAAAATAGATGCAACGAGGATTACAGTAATTTATATTTTATTGCTACAATAATAGTAGTATCACTATACCAGAAAGCGAAGGGGTAAGTCATCAAAGGTGCACCGAACCTGGCAGGTGTTCTTGGTTTAAATAGCACTCACTTTAGAATCAATTTTCATTTTATTATCACCTTACTTTGATTCGTAAATATATCTTCTAAATATTCCAATAAAATAAAAGTAAAAGTAGTAAAACCATCAGTGATATAACTAAGTATTATTAACTAATATTATTATATATTAATCGCTAATAATACTGTCCCTATACCAGGAATAAAACTAATAAAACACCGCAACGTTCTCAGCTTTTATTAGCTCAAACTTTGACAGCAATTTAAAATTAAATCCTCATCTCAATCTTACTCTAGATCATCAATTAATAAATCTTCATATCTAACATTGCTCGCACAATTCGTTTTACATCCAATCTACGAAAGAAAGAGCAACGGTCTTCGCATGCGTTCGACACAATTTTATGCGAAATTTTCATGCAAACGACCGCGCAGATCATTGCGCCAATATACGCTCCACGTGTAACGTTCACGCAACGACGACGCAACGACGACGGGTGCATCTAGAATGCAGGCTGCAGTTGCGCCAGTCCACGTATACCTCGACTTCCGGTACGAGGGACGGAAATTGTCATTGCCCGGCGCGTGCCGGCCACGCGACCACCGGCTTTGGTAGTCGTGCTTCGTAACAGGGTGGCTCGTTACCATTGACAATTGACATTAACGAGGCGATCGATCTTGGTGGCGCATAATTGTATGATCAATGCCAACGCCTTTGGACGACAGTGTCCACACCGGAACCGGGTCAACGATGTCTTTTTAACAATTTACCATTGAGTCACGCCGAATTCGGGAGACAAACAACCGCGCAATCGTGGCTCGCACGACCCATAAACCATTGTTTTCTTTAATAATTTCGCCGGGCTGCGACTAATGCATTTGTGTTTTCAGTTTAGTCTTCATACAATCTAATTGCACGGTCAAATATTTGTTGGCAATAACTGGTATTAATTTGCTGGAAAAATTTTAAAATAATGTCGAATTAGGATAAATGTGTTCGAAGATTCTTACGGTGTTCATCACATAGAAATTGCATTGTAATAGAATATTTTTAAGCTTATTATGTTGCAATGATGTATAATTATTACTGGAAACTTATTCATCAATTTTTCTTCATGAAAATCATAAACGATATTATTAAACAATGTAAATTACTTTTAGAAATGTAATTCAAAGTAGTGAATGTAAATAATATGTTTCAGAAATTGTAAAATAATCGCTTGCAAATAACGCGTTAAAATGAAAATAAAAAGAACAGTAAATCAAATACAATTCAACTTAGGTAATAATTAAAACAGTTACACAAGTTGACCATACAGTCCACGTCACGTGATCTCGCAGCACCGTAGACGAGGTTGTACAAAAACGTCGAAGTACAGTTTTGCGAAGTTTCTTGCGGTCATAAAATGATTTTCCTTTGAAAGTTTAACGAGCGAGGCAAAGCGTGCTAGGTTGCCGACCACCGGTTGAAATTCTGTTTCACGCTGACCGTAGATCAGATCCGGCGGCACCGGCAGCAGCGAACCGGCAGGCGGGGGATGATTTATAATGTTCTCCGCGGCGCTTAAAAATAACCGAAAATGGGTGGGCGTGACGCGGGGCACGGTACCGCTCGCATAAAAAATGCGTATCTGCTTAGGGCATGATAATTACGAGAGTCACCCGTTATCTTAGAAATCGTGCGGGTAGTGGGTTGCGGCGCGGCGCGGCGCGGCGCAACAATGCACCTAGCCAAGGCACCTGCAGGCTGCGCGTGCCGATGCACGCACGCGAACGTGTGCACGCGTGTTGCTACGCCCGATCGCCGTGACAACACGCGTCGGTGCCGCTGCGGTGCACGGACCTTATGTAACGTGCCCGTTCCCGGGACGCGCTCGTTGTTTTAAACAACAGTTGCCATGGCGAACAGGAGGTGGGGGGTTACGAGCAACAACCGTGACACCTGATTTCGATGGTCGCCTCGCCGGCCAACAACGGGCGTCTCCCCCCTCCCCCCGAGGCAACAAAAGCCGCTGCTGCTCCACTTTTCGACTTCTATTCTCCGTTTCGGAGAACGGATCTCGTTACGCGCTTTCTTGGGAACGAAAACGGACCGCGCGGACGTTTCTAGGACACCCTTTAACCCTTCCGTTGCTCGGGTACAGGGACTCTCAAAACGAATGGCCTCGGTTCGGGAGTATCGGCGCGAAATTATAATAAGAATGGAGCTGTCTCTGCTCTGCGCTCTTCATTGTAGAAATAATGGAGCTGTCACTACTGTATTTTTATTATAATAATAATGAAGCTGTGTCTGTTATTTCTTTATTATAATAATAATAGCGAAACCGTCTCTTTATGCAATTTAACACTTTGATTATCGGATCGATGATTGTATAAAATATAATTGCCTCGATAATTATATAAAATTAAAGAGATTTATTTAATAAAATAGAAATTGAACATTGAGGATCTATATTATTGTGACAAAATGATGACTTCTCATAAAGAGCAGATAATTGTTAACGAACAGAGATTGAATCGATAATAGACTTCGAAGAAGACATACGTACTTAAAACAGTCTTCAATTATCTCTATAGTAAATTATAAATAAAAAATTGTCCTAAGAGTTCTCCTGTTACTTAATATCATAGAAAATCGTGAGAATGCCTTTAAAAAATTATAATAATAATAAGTGTAACGACAAGTCTTAACGAGGTCCAAATATCATCGAGCCACGGTGCCATTTTAAAACTAGTGACACTATACCATTTTAAAACTAGTAACACCATAAAGTACCATAAGATCTGTTAGGGTTAAAATAATTCAGTATATGCGGCAGATGGTTCCAAAGGCTAATGAAAACGATTATTCCGCGACTGATCGAGTGAGTTGTCGTTTTCGGGTCCCTAGGATCGTCTAATTAAACGCATTGTGTCATCCGAGTAATAACAACGGAATTAATGTCCCAGTCCCATGGGGAAACGATCCTCTCTCCCTTCACCCCGGATATAAAGCAGCGGATGCGCACAGTTCGAATTAATTTTAGTGTTTGACCCCGGTCTCGACCCCGGGTGACTTTTGTGTGCCTATCCCACGGGTTTTGTCTGTTTGAGGTTCTTCCTGCTACCTACCGGTGCGCCACGACGTGTCGCGTTACGTTTTCGTTGCTTTTTCTCCTTTTGTCTCTTCGGTATTCTCTTTTTTTGTTTTCTTCTCACCGGGGTTGCCGCGCGGACGATACGGGTAGCCATTACCTCTCCTTTCTTGAATTCGTTAAACCTCGTTTCCGCTCGGGGTCAAGAAAACCGTGTTACCGGTTCGAAGTTCGTTTCAGCGGACGTCGTTTCAACAGGACTGCTGGGACCAATGAATCGAAATGGCGGAGAGAAGTGGTTGCGATCGTAACTATTTTATCACCGATACTTTCTGAGAACAATTATTCTCTGCCATCTTGGAGGCTTTCTATCGAAATCATTTTTGTTGGCTTAGTTTTTTAATGGAGTGACCTTTTGGAGAAGTTGGTTCACTTTTTATAATACTGTCTAAGTAATTTTTGCAGTAGATATTTTAAAACTAATGTACTAAATAATTTAAAACTATTGTACTAGATAATTTAAAATTACTGAGCTAGATAATTTAAAGTTAATGCACTTGTCAATTTAAAATAAATGCACTTCAGCCTATAGGAATTATTTTTACAGAAAACTTGAGTAAAATGAAAAGTTTATTAGTACTAGTTAATCACCAATTACTCTTCGAACTTAACTATCGCCCTGCAAGGATTACTCTCCGCTACAGAGAATTGCAAAAAGCCGAAAAAGGGATGAAATAAATGAGTTAAGAATCGCTGGCCCCCAATCGAGGCTCGCGTACCAAATTTGCCTTCCAAATTTCGTCGTCTCCACGGTCGCGTAAACAGTAGAGCGAAGGGCGTCATGTGCCAAGGAATCACGCACGGCTGACTCGGACTTCGGCCAGAAGCACCCCGTCTTGGGGGTTGCAGGTGCAGCAGCGCCTCCTTCGGCGGATTCATGGTTGCGTGATTCCGAGTCCTCCTGGGGCAGGTCCTCCACGGAGGGCCCGACCGAGTGGGTCCTTCTGGCACGCGCTTTGTAGCCGCTGGTGTCCCGAAGGTGGAACATATGCGTAGGAATCATGCTCGGATGCCTCGGCTCGCCACCCCGCAGGTACACCTAGGAGTCTTGCTACTTTGCCGCAGGTGGTGGTGCACCTTAAACCGCCACCTTCGGCTCGGCAGGTTTTTCGAAACCGTTTGTGCATCGCCGCACAAAATTCCGCGTCTTATATACACCGATAAAAAATTACTTTGATTGAAAAATTAAATTGTGCACTGTAAAAATAATTCCTGTGGGATGAAGTGCGTTAACTTTAAATTATCTAGTACAGTAATTTTAAATTGTCTATTACAGTAATTTTAAATTATTTAGTACATTAATTTTAAATTATCTAGTACATTAGTTCTAAATTGTCCAGCACATTCATTTTAATTTAGTACATTAATTTACTTTTAATGTCACTTTTATTGCTAATGACAATTTTGTCTCATCAACTGCATTTATAAATACTTCCCCTGGGATAAAAATATCCAAGACAGTCAAACCTTAATTTTTAATCCATTGATACTATTATCAGAGCCAATTTTGTACCATTTTCTGGATTTAAAAATACTTTCCCTGTGATAAAAATATCCAAGACAGTCAAACCTTAATTTTTAATCAGTTGATATACTCATGGCGATACTGATTACTTAATAATTATTGTAAAAGATACATACTAAATACATACCATTCAAATCCTCACATATCAATTTCGTTTTGCATAATTGTAAAATTACCCCTTCATGACCAAAATGAATCGTCTTTCCAAATTAAAATTCTCAACAACTCAAACTAACTATAAGCAACTATAATTCCTACGGTACCAGCAAACGTCCCAGAACACCGTCGAAAATAAAAACGACGAAGCAGGACTGCAACGAGCGAGTAATCGTGATTTTTAATCGGCCCGTTATTATTAGCAGCGGTTTCGCAGATCGAGAGATCGGGCGCCGTCGGAAAAAAAGAAACGGTACTCGTTACTTCTTTAGAAAGCGATATCTTGTTACGCGTAGCTTGCCGCGAAACGCACTTAATGCCACGATTCATCAATCGCGCGCGGAGGCCACGGCGAGCAACGGCGAAGGCATTTTGAATAACGAAAGATAAGTCACCTGTCCAATGGGCCGGGTATCGGCGATTATCTTGCTATCCGGATAAACCGGCCCGCGGTTCGAACCGCTATCGAGAACCGATATAGAACGTCGCGTTATCGTGCCTCGATCTTGATACTTCCGTTTGCTCGAGGGCGTAATCCCGCCCTCGATCACGCCACGATTCGCTCGTCTACGATTACACGATAAAAGTATGTAAACCTGTTCGTGAATTACTGTAAGTGGTCCCTCCCTCCTTCTCTCTCTCTCTCTCTCTTTCTCTCTCTCTTTATCGTTCTCTCTCGTTCTATCGTTCTCTCCCCCACCTTTCTCTCGGGGGAGAGATTACTTGAAAGAGAACAGCCTCGGCCGGCTTCGAGTTATAATTATTTTATCTTCTAATGGGGGACGTGTATCGATGGGATTTTACGGCGATGCGGCTCGCGGAAAACGTCGCGTCGCCATCATAATCGTAGGGTCGCAGTTTTATGGTTCAACTAGTATGCCGTGCGGCCGCGAGGAGACCGCCCAGTGTAAATAGTCATCGGCACATCCCGCTAGCAGTTTACAGCTCGTAAGGGCCGTTTCCGGCGAATTAAGTCGTTGCCGACGTCGACGTAAGAACGTCGTCGCGGAAGAACAGAAGCCTCGCCGCGTTCCATCGTTCTCCAACCGCTTATTTTCAAACCGAACCGGGCCCGCGCTCGCGCGCGCGCGCGTACACGCACGGAATTCGTAACGTGCGCGCGCGTGGCCGGCGCGTGTCACCTGTCCGCCACGGTTTCGTGAGTACACGCCACTAGTCCTGGGACACCCTCCGCGGAGGAGACATGGCCGACTGCCTCCCGAGACCTGCTGCTGCCGCTGGACACCACGGCTATTTTGCCCCCCTCGTGCGCGCCTAATGCAATTCCAACATTTCCATACACGCGGAGAAATTTATTCGTCCCTCGCGCACGCGTACGAGCTGTCTAATACAAATGAAATAGCCGGCAGCGATAAGGGTTATTAAGTTTCCAGGATCACGGAAGGCTGGCTGGATTAGGGGATCGTCCTGTTATGGGCGATTCGAAAGCGAACGTAACCCCTTTGTCGAACCCTTTCGCAGCCGCTCGAAACTCGCGCGGTAGCTTTACGGACGGGCTGAATTTTATGCTTGGTTATTGTGACTTTTATTGGGGATGATTCAGAGACTATCTTTATGAGTTATTTTTATGTTATTGCTCTTGTTTCATTCGGGAATTTATTTATATTGAAATTACTTGTACTGTGATACTGTTTAAGGCACTCGAAAGTGGTCCACATTCAAGCGTCTCTAGAAACATTGATAAATTTTTTCTCGAACCCACTATACAATGAATTTGAAGCTCGAAGCTTCCTCTTTCGAACGGTACATCGAAATTTGGTGTACGATTTTTCCTACTCGATTTATTCTACTTTGAATGAAGAGAGTGCACTGGCTTCTTTGCAGCTATGTAAGGTTTTGTATGACCGATCTTGTACCTTGTTTCTGATCTATAAAACAGCGAGAAAAAATCGTAGACCATGTTTTGAGGCCTCGTTGTAAAGAGGAGACTTTACTCTTTAATTTCATGGTAGATTCGATCGCAGAGAAAATTTTTTAACGTTTCTAGAGATGCTTGAATCTGAGGTACTTTCGAGTACGTTTTTAGAGACCTATCAATTTTTGCCATTTTTTAATACAACTGTCTGTGTAATATTAACATTATAGGAGAAAAAGAACAATATATTTCAGAAATATAAAGTTCTGGCTTTAAGATAAGCCTACTTTTATGGTCGTATAGTGATTATTAGCAAAATGACAACAGCTTAAACATAGTCAATGTTCAAAACAGTTTAAATGATTACATTATTAGAAAAATTCCAACAGTAGCACTATACTCTGACGAAACAAGATATCCCGAACCCAAGAAAGGTCGATCCTCTTCCAATGATTTTTCAGGTCGCCGCGAGTGGAAGCCGCCGGGCATAGTATCAACGGACGTCAGTGGTCAACCAGATTACGCCTGTTCCTCCGGGGATGTGTCATAGCCGTCGCCGATAGCACGCGCCTTGGGCGGAAAACGAGAGAAAAAGGGCAGGTCGAACCTTCGATCGCCGGTCCGATAAGGTGATCCCGAGAGTACCTTTATTGCCCCGGCGGGTGTTACGTATCAAGTCGCGCTTGGGCCTTGTGTCCGGGCTTCGCGGACCGGAGCGGATAAGTCCGTGGAGTGGCGAGAATAATGGAAGGACTTTCTACTATCAAATAGATTTATGGATATCCAGCCGGGTGTACCTACTACCGAGGTTTATACGGCCACGAGTCCGGTCCGTCGTGCTTTATCCGCTGTTAAACCGTGGACGTCTCACCGATAGGCGGCGCGAGGCGAATATGTTTAAACTCTCCCCCCGGCGAGCGAACGCGCGAGCGCGCGCGCAAGCGGTTGAATCGACGCGAGAAAGCGGAATTTCGTATTGTTTGGGGATACTATTTCACGGAAGTTCCCCGGTTCTCCGCGGCCAGATCCGACCGATACGCTGTTTATTTCCAGTTCCAGCCGGCCGGTAACTGCCTTTTGCCCAGACGGATTACTCCGCCGGAACAATGGCGGGAATATTGGAGGGACCCGGACTAAGGTCATCGTGATGGACCCTAGGAGTCCTAGGTCGACGATGATCAATACTTTTCGTACACCGTTGTCGCATCCCTCGGTTTCGGTGCCCACAATTGCCCGGTCAATTATTCACGGCGATGACTGGTCCGCCGGACGGTTAAACTCTTGCCGTCTATCCGGACAACGATGTCTATCGTTTAATTCGAAACCGCGACTCACTGTGGAACGATTTTTGTCGACGTCGCTGACGTTGTTTGACTGATCCTTTCGGACGGGGATCGGACAATGGATGTTATGACGATTGGATTGTTTGAGAATTTTGGGTGATCGCTTTGACCTAGATCTGATTCGTGGGTTTCAATTATTATACAATGATAATAATAGCTCTATTAAATATAGTTGATATGTGATCATTCCATTTTTTCTATTGTTCTATGTGAAACACGTGGGTATGTCGAATTAAATCACTTAAGCTCTGTTTAGATTTTAGAGAATTTTTACTCAAAAATTAACGATAATATTAGGGTCCAAAAATTGGAGAATATAATTATAATATTTAATTCTTTTATAAGAAACACATGGGTATATTAAACTAGATTACTCAAGTCTTTTTCAGACTTCAGACAATTGTCACTCAAAAATTAACAATACTATAGGAACCGAAAAATTTGAGAATATATTTATAAAATTCTAAAGCATTCCTTCCTTTACTAGAACACGATATCTCACCTCCAAATATATTTAATTAATAATTTTAATTTAATTCTCCTCACGACAATATCACTTTTCCTAGAAAAACGTGATACATTTTTACCCAGTAAAAACATTACTTATTTTTCCAAATATTCATAGAATAATTATACTATACCTAATTCATTGCTACTAATTCAGTATGAATGACACCCGTCTGTTCGATTTTAATTAATTGCGCAGTCCGAGCTTGCAATGAATTAATACCAATGCAGGAAATAGAAAGTCGAAATTCACCGGTGAAAATAAACTGGATATCAGTCAAGAAACCAGTTTCAAGAAAAGCTTCGAAAGAATCAACACTTATCGGTGTTATCAATCCTATCGCGAACTCTGGGGACAGATATTAATAACCTATCTGGAGAACATTGTAATGCATACCCTAACCTAGCAAGACTAGGGTGACCTGTCTAGCGAACGAACACTTCAGACGCATGTTCTTTCAGAGTGATCGTTATTTAATCATTTGAATGATGTTATCGCGAGCCGGCTGTTTTACTAGCGTTTTCTGATAAACATTTATTTGTTGGTGTACGATAGAACTACCGGATAAATTTTACTGTGGAGAGAATAATAGTAGATGTTTCTTGCTCTATTGTATTGTGTTTATTTCTGTTGTGGAATACAATAGAATGTAAAGCAACCCTTAGAGTTAGGGATGGGAGGTAGATTTAAGGGATGTTGTCACTTTTCCAATATGGATGATGCTCGATAAAAAAAAACGGATTTTATAGGTTTTTAGCAAAAATAAATAGTTCAGATGCAAAGAAGCTAAAACTTTTAAATTATCTGATAATACTATTATAATACTATCAACTGGTTGAAATGATTAAAAAAGGAAATAAATGTCTATACAGTTACTTCATCATATTAATTAATAAAGATAACTCTTATAAAAATTCGCAATATATTAATAATAAATCTTTTAAAAATAAGTCTTTTAGTCAAACATATTTATAACAGTATTAATAAAATAACAGAATATAAGTATATTAAAAAATAAAATAAAATAATTGTTTCAAAATTACACACATACATCATTAATCTCTCACCAAGTATCATCAAGACTATGAAAAATAGCAAGTGAAAGAACAAAGACCACCCTAGTGTCAATCGATTGTACAAATCACCTTATCCGACCCTCGCTAAAGAAACCACATTCGCTCGAAAGACTTAAAAATGCAAAATGATTTCCTGCGGTCGAAGAAACAATCGTAAACTACAGATTTTATTAGAACGTTATAGGAAGATTCGGTCGAAGAAGAGAAACGAAGCTTCGGGGTCACGAAAGCAAATACGCGGAGCGATAAATCTCTTAGAGTGTTACGTTCAAGCTTCCCCCCGAAAACTGAAAACCGAGAGCAGAGAAAGTTCAGTTTCAACAATAAGCGGGAGACCGTCTGTTGCGTGACATCGTGGCTGGTTCTCGGACCGACATTACACGAACCACGAAGAAACGGATGATCGCCCTGTGTGGCTGGCCGCGTCTCGACGCTGCCAACATAAAACCATGCCATTTATGGGATTGGTACCACCGTAACTCACAACATTGTCCGTCCACGTTATTTACAGCTGGCTTCGTTACGTGGCCAGGACTCGTTCGTCCTACCCCTTGTCTCTCGCCTCCTTTCTTCCTGCTCCTTCGCGCCGCTTGATCGCCGCGACCTCCTGTCCTATATAACAATGGCTATACCTCGCGAAAATTCGCGCGCCTCGTACACCAATTAGTCCACGATGACAGAGCCGACCGCTTCTGATCGCGACGCTTTCTTCGGGTGCTTCTTCTTCCGTTTGCTTGGGCTGCGAGAACGTCCTCCTCTTTGAGTGAACCAGTTTAAGATTAAAATGTTTAAAAATGGAATTGAGACTTTTAGTTATTAGTAGACTATATATTTTCTTTAATAATAATATTTACTGTAATTTTTCTTTCATAATAATATTTTAAAGAAATTCCCAATCTGTCGATGAAGTCATTTGGATGACCAGCTGTTTTCCACTTTCAGAGATTAGTGGTCTTCCTCTTGAAATTAACTATTTTATTTTTAAAAATTTGGAAAACAGAGCTGAGACTTTTAGTTACTACAATACTAAATATTTTCTTTAATAATAATGTTTTAAAAATATTCCTAATCTCTCGGTAAATTCATTTGAGTGACAGGCTATCCTCCACCTCGAATTTCAGACTCCGCTCCATTTCACTTTTAAAAAATTGAAAAACCTGAGACTCTCACTTATTGAAATACTAAATTTTTTTCTACAACAATAACGCTCCAAAAAAAAATTCCCAACCACCACCAAATTCCCCGAAGCGAAGAACAAGCCTGTCCGTCCAATGGACTTGAGCGGAATCGGTAACAAGGCACGCGGCGCTCGATCATTTTTCACCTCCTCGCGATCCACACGAAGCTGCGCGACACCGAGAGACAACGGGATCGACAATAGAAAAAGAAAGTCGGGCGCATTTCTCCGTGGCGTGTGGACGACGGCGGGGAGGCGGGACGCGCACACCGTCATGCAGGAAATATCGAATTTCCTGCACGGTTGCCTGGCGGCGCGCGACGTGTTTGTCAGACGTCGAACAATGCGGAATGACATTGCTGGCGCAACGATCGTTAAGAGACCGCCGCGGTGATCAGCGTAATTTAGGACCAGGCCTGAGCGCGCGACGGACATTACAAACTGTGAAAGGCTTCCACTTCGACCATAATCGAGCGCTGTTAGGATCGCGGAGCCTGCGCTCGAAAAAAAAGACGGCTTTTATCAGCCGGATCGATTTTTGTCTGGTCATTCGAACGCTCGATTCTGATGTCGTCATTGCGTGGATAGTTAATGAAATTGATCTAATGGGCGTCGGGACGTTCGGGACGTTTATACTGTGACGTATGTTTGTAAAAATATGTGAAGGTTGGACTTTGTAAAAACACGGTTTAATGTTTAATATATTTTATAGCTCGAGTGACTTTTTAAATTTGTATATGTGTCTTGTGAATGTGTTAGTTACAATATCTTTTTTTTGTTGCTTTTTTAAACTAGTAAAGCTGATGTAATTTGGGCTAAGTTAATTATGTTGTAATTGAATTTTTAGGTAAATTAATTACTTATTGTTTTAATCTCGAATTAAATTTAAATACAATGTAATTCATATATAAGGTAGTTGAGGGTACATTGAAATTGAAGTACAATATAATTTAAATGGTGTCAAAATATAATGGAATTCAAATACAATCAAATTTGCTTACAATATAATTAAAGTAGAATGTAATTTAAATACAGCGTAATTGAAGTTCAATATAATCAAAATATAATGTAATTCAAATACAATATAATTGAAGTACAATATAAGTAAGATACAATATAATACAAATACACCATAATTAAAATTCTGTAATTCTAACACTAGCAATTCAATTATAATTCCACACGCCTCTTAGACAAAGGACATCATCTGACTTACGTTTCACACAATAACATTTTTATTCAGCAAATAAATCGTCCGCTAATAAGCGAAGCGAAGCTCTGACACCGCTCGTGTGACAAACTAATATTATTAGTGCGGGCAGCGATAGGCGACTGATATACGGCGAGAGGTAGCATCCGCGAGGGTACGGTGTAATGTTCCATCGAAAGCCGCGCCGTCTCGAAAAAGGCTCGTCGGGTACTTTTTGCCGGCCAGCCCCGTGCCGGCCGATTGTTTAAGAACGTTCGATCCCCGATACCGGCGCAGAGGCCGGGTTATTGATGAGCCGGCGTTCTCTAGCCTCGCAGACCGAGCTGGTTTTGGCTTAGGTTACCTGCGATTTGTATGACATTCGATCCTTCGCCCACGCGAGCGAGCGAGCGAGCTCGCGCGCGCGCGCGCGAGGTCTCTCCCCGTTGCTCTCCCGTACCCGCGAGAGTCCCACCTCCTCCACCACCACCTTCGGCCGCCTCCTCTCGCCAAGCTTTCTTCTGTGTGTCCACCCGGCGTCGAACGATCTCCCCTTTCTTTCTCTCGCCACTGTTTCTCGTTCGCGGCGTGCCCGCGCGCGAACACGGTCGCGCGTCGAACCCTACTCGCTCGACGGCTCTATTTATTTCTGTAATACGTGTTATTTATCCGGCCGATAACCGATGAGCCAGTTCCGTCCCGGAGCACGGCTTGTAGCCACTGTCACCGTTGATAATTCGCATTAAGTCTCCATCGCGACGGTGCCGCGAGCGATCCGCTTCCGAGAAAAACGAGAGCGCGGAACGGGTCGCATGCTTCGCCCAGAGTGCTCGCGGACGCGACGGTGTATCTCTGCGCGCGATGCAGCTGCTGCTGCTGCTGCTGCTGCTGCGCGGATAGGCCAGAATGATAGGTCGCAGCTGCGTCTGCCGATATCACCGATTTGACCGATTACGCGCCGCTGCGTGGGTCTCCGACGCGCCGCGGATCGGTCTTGTAGTTTAGCGAAAATTACTCTTCGCGTGTACCGGGCGACGTGAATCTAGTAGCCGATCGCTGAGATACGTCTCGGCGCGGTTAGATTTATGCCGGCCATTATTACCGGCTCGGTTTTCGTCTCTTTGGCGTCGCTCGTTCCAATTTCATCGATCGGTATCGCTTCCTCGTACGATATGCTCAATTTCTCCCCGGTAGCCGATGATCGATCGATGGAAAATTCGGATACACGGCGTAGTAGACTGTCTCGATGCTTGGAGAGCTCTATGGGAGTGGAGGACATTGGTCAGTCTATTACCCTTTAGGTCTGCTGTACGATATAATTAACTTTTATTTTTAAATTTACAAAATAATCGAGCGATGATCTTAATTGCATCTCATTATTTCGATTATAGTAACGTTACGACTAAACTGTCCATTTTTATGCAAAATTGAAATCTCATACATTGTTTGTATAAAACATGAGTTGAATAAAAATGTCTTTTTAAGAGTTCAATATAATTAAAAATAATGTAATAAATTCATCTAAGGGCATCACTTCATAAATGTATAAAATCTACAATCTGATGACGGCGTATTGATTGAATTAAAAATTTCGCTGCTCAGTAATTTTTATTACAGATACATTGATTAACTATAGAAAAATAGCTAAGTTATTCTACAATAATTTTTCACGGAGTTCTCATCAGTGGAAGTTGGTCAACTTTGGTTCAAAAGATGATACAATAAATGCCACCCTATAGCCGCGCCAGGCCACTGTGCGCGACTCCCACCGCATGCATCGCCCCTCTCCTCTCGTAGCTTATTTCCCTGCGAACACCGGCTATAACCATGAAATGGTCGAAGCCTCGCCTAAAGGCAGACGGGAGGGTCAGCGCAAGGTCGTGGTAGCAGAAATGCAATACTTATCTGAAAGTTTCATTGCGGTCCGGTTTGGCAATTATGTAGATCGGGTAGTTCCCGGCGAGATCGTAGACGAAGGTATCGAAACGGGTATATGGCGAACGATCCAGCGAAGAGGAAGCGGACGTCGTCGACGGTCGCGGCCTAGGGCTGCGGTGATTCCTATAGGTCTCGCGGAAGAGGAAACCCGGACGGATAGAGTGAACTGCGAACTGTGTAGAGCCGCGCGTCCACCGGTGGTTCCCAGGCAATTCTATGAATACGAAATACGAGGTCGGTCGGGCCGGTCGAACCGAGAGAGCCGAACCGCGGCGCGCCGGCAGGAGAGGCGCGCACGGTCGAGGGGCCCCTGTGGTCGCGCAAACACCGTATACGCTCTGCCCGTTTCGTTCAATCATCTTAGACACGCCCGCCATGTTGGCTTTTGCATAAGCTTCGCCCGCGAGCCTCGTGTATCTCGCTCGCGACGACGACCACGGACCGACGCCGATCCTCCCCCGGGTGACGTACGTGTGCACGTGCACACGCGGCCGTGTAAACACGCAAAGGTCGGCTTTCCTACGGGAAAATCATGGGTTACGTCGCTACCGCCTCGGTAATTATTTAACTGCTAAACGCTGCCGAGCCGGCGATTACTGTCATTCAGAATTTTAATGGCCGGCCCGGTCTTGACCGCCGCGACGGGGATACGCGCGATGCCCGGCGATTAATAAGCGCTCCGAACTTCTGCTCTGCTCGCGTTGACGTACCGGTATGATAGCCTGACGCCCGGTTTAAGGGTTCAGGGGGGAGGCCGATGCGAACATGCGAGGCTGCAGGCGGAGCAGCAAGTTTCTTTCAATCGACGTCAAATTGATAGAGTTACACTTTTCTCTACGGTAATTCTGTTTATTTTATTAAGTTGATTGAGACATTGATTTTTAACCCTAATGTTTTTCTTAAGGTGAAAATTCATCCCTCTTTCTCTTGGGGATGCTATGAAAGGGATGTGAGTCATTTATATCATCGTCGTGTAAATAAAAATTTTTTTTCGAAAATTATCTGATTAATTAACGATTATGAGATATTATTAAAATAATGAGTTGTGGTGAGTTAGTTGTTATAACTCTGATTAATTGACTAACAATTATAATTCAGTGACGATTATAAATTATTACAGATTAGATATGGTATCTAAGACAATTATAAAATATTTAAAATATCACGTGCTTTGTACCTTTTAGGCAAAGCTTGAATATTCTACATATTTCATAGAATTCAATATTTAATTCCATTTATTTGTTTCCACTCTTTTAAAAAGGCTTCTATTAATTTGAAATTTAATTTCGTAGATGATCAGAATTATTAGAATAATCTGATTAAAAAGAGTAATATAATCTGCATACTTCTATGTACTCCATCGACCAAAAAATCTCCAGACACTATACACAATTTATGCACGACCTTAATAAATCGCATCTAAAGAACTCCATTCCGCGTGCACTTTTGCCCGACCCATTGCGCAAACCGAGAATTATCAATCTGTACCACTGTCTAATTTGAACCGAACACGGCGGTAGTGTGAAGGATAGACGACCATAAATCCACGGTGGTCATTGTCAGGCTTGATCCGTACAAACAGCGAGATCGCTTTTAAATGCATCACGACGGTCGGGCTGCTTCCGGGCACGGTGTGCGCAACTCTTTTTTTTTTCACCGAAGCTGGTTCAAGCCGACTGCCAGCTTAACAGTGTTAGGCCACCGATCGGCCGGGAACATATGTCAAGATCTCGGGCCGCGAGAGACGTCGTCGTAAAAGGGTTGGAACAGTTTTGTCATAGTCGATAAACTCTTCGTCGGACGAACGGTTTACCTCCTTTACGCGTCGGGTCTTTGCGTGCGCTGATCCTTCGCCCGAAGTAACTGAACTGAAGTAAAGTGAAGTGAAAGCGGTGTAGTCGGCCTAACCGGAGAGAACCTATCACGCCCAATCGAAAGTGATTCCGTGCCGGAACAAGAGTGACACGACGGATCCGGAGCAGTGTTATCAGGTAATCGGAATACCGGCGCCCATTTTGCCCCATTAGCCAGAAGACGTTGCGAAACGGAAATCCACCGTGTCGCTATGAAATATGACGTTTAACGGTGCCTTCGATTCGTACCAAGAAGACTTTCCTTAATTTTTAGTATATCCTTGTTATTTTTAAAGAGAATGTCTTTGTTCGAAATCTATTTATTTTGGAGGATTTTTATGGACAATTTAGGCGAATACTGTGTGACATGTGGTTGTAAGCTTGATATATTGAACACGATGTAGATGTGTTGCAGTCTTTTTTGACTAATTTTTAGGTACTTTATTTTTTTAATTTATGAGTTCTTTGTTTATTAAAATTATTTTGAGATTTCAAGAAAAAATAAAATTAATGCAATGCGTTCATGCAATGACTTGTGATTGCAGTCAGTTTGAAAGCTTCCTCATCGTCTGCATAAGTTCACAAAAGCCAAACGAATGCATACAATGGATACATATATATTATAAATTGTGTATTATATTATTAAAACATATTATACATAACTACTTATTAAAATATATTATATATTAAATCATACTATATATTAAATATTGAAACATATTTATCTTCACTTACCCTACATAAAAAGCAATATAAATGCAGATTATCATATAACAATGGTATCAATTAATTGGAAACAATATAAAACAGTATATTACAATTCCTACACATTTTCAAAAAAGTGACCACTTTATACCTCAAATTACTGGAAACCTCGAAATTAAAACAGCACTTATAGATCATTCTACCGAAATAAGCAGAGCAAACGTAATCTTTTGATAATTGCCTTATTGTTCTCAGAACTTGGAAGCTCGTAAAGACGCGATTATAGAGTAGAAAGCTTCCTTGCTGGAACATCGAACGTTTGATAAAGCGAAGCGAAAGGGAATGGGCGAAACGGTGGTGTATTTCACGGCGTGTATTTATTGGAATCGGCGCCGATCGCGGAGGGAGAGCGCGCGCGCGTGCACGCGGCTCTAGTCAGGTGTGACGGAGCGCATACTAACGCGGGGGCATAGGCTAACGACTACTGCCTCTTGTAATTGTTCGTCGAGATCGGAGCGAATCACGACGGATACACCCACGGCACATATAGCGGCCGTGGGCCCCCGCAGCAGCACCGAAACGACGAAACCCAGGTTTCGTTTCCTTCTACGCCGTGTGTCTGCGCCCGTGCGCGCGCGCGCGCGCTCTCGCCGAACGGTTTTCCGTGATCCGTAGAAAATTTGTAGTAGTTTGCTAGGTACATTCTCTCCGATGGTATCTAACCGCGTCTTACCCATGGGAGAATCGAGACCGTTCGAGAGCGCTCCTGTTCGATTCGCCTATCGATCGGCAGGTTGCTAAGCGATCGCGGAAAAGATAGCTGAATGAAGTAGAGACGGCGGCCGGCGAACGGACCAAATCGATCGTACGGATAACGCCGGTGATGCGGGTGAAACGGATGAACAGCGCCGGAGCAAACCGACGAAACAAAGGGAACCGAACGATCAATGTTCGGTATCGTTCGCGGTGGTATCCTTGAGGCTTCCGGGTGCAGAGGTGCAGCTAATTTTCATCCGATTTTATGGCGTTGCTTTACTCATTTAGCTTTTGCGAATATACTGTTAAGCAGGGTGAAGTAGGCACTCTTGCACTGAATTGTCGATTTATCTCTGCATATTTCATTGTATTGCTAATTATGATAGCAAAATTTATAGAGAAAGAGCGTTTCTTAATATTTGAAGAATAATGTCATTTACTATTAACTTCTTCTCAGTTTAGTGTATATTGTTTTATAACGATAACAAGATAGAATTTATTGATAATTAAAATGGATTTAAGTAACTTCATACAGTATACATTGTCAAATAAAAGTCGAATATTCTTAAAGATTCTACACTGATGCTGCTACACTAAATAATAAGAATAAAGTACAAAATTATGAAGATATTTATCCTTATATTAAAAATACTCTTATATAGATTACAATTTCAATTTAACCTAATATCAAACGTTGAACCTTGCAACTCCCTCCTAAAATTACATTTCGATTTAAATACCCACTATACCCAATATATATAATAAATTAACCTAAAACAACCATCTAAAATGACCATCTTCGCGTTATAGAGTGCTCTAAGATTTTTTCATCTTTCCAACGAGCCGATTCCGAATTGTGTCACGAAGATTATAGATCACTCCGGCAGAGCTTCCGGTCGGCTCGCACGCCGCCGCCGCTTTTGGCGCGAGGTAGAGCAATCGTAGATGTTTAAGGAGAACATCGAACGTGGCTGAGGCTTGTTCCTCGAGGCTGCGAGACGCTCGGTCGCTTAATAGTCGCCATTATTCCGATGTCGGCGGATGAACGGTTAACCCCGCGAAGGCAGCGGGCGTTGCGGTGCCCACCGGCGCATTTCTCACCATTCGTGGAAACAATATTGTTGGTATTACTCTGAACGGCAGAAGATGATCCTGTGATCAATGCCGAGGACCGGGCCGAGTGGAATATTGAGCCATCGCGGCGAGTACGCGCGCCTTTGCCATCCCTTGGGTGCGGGATAGACATTCCGGGCAGTTAAACCGCTGCTCGCGTGTACGTTGCGTATTATAGAGGTCTGTATTTTGCGCCAGTTAACGGAACCCGTCCCTTGCTGTGTGTCTCGCCGAGTGTCGTTCGACACTGATGTTCCTATTTCGCGCGGGAACCCATCCGATTTCGAGGAGGCTTCCACTACACAGGCTTCATTATACCCGGCCTTTATGCGCGAGATAGACACGGGCTCCTCTCGTTTCTATTCTTCGCGTTTCCTTACATTTATTTCGATATATTGCAATGGACGCAGAAGATCCTCGAATCGGCTTATGAATTTTCGTACTTGATATTGTTTGGAATAATTTGCTAAATATTATGTTATTCTGTGCTTTTAAATCTCAATAAAATGCTGTTCTATTGTTGGCAATATTTAAGCAGTAAATGTAATTTTTTTGTTTGAAGAATATATCAGAATTGTAGAAGGAAATTGCTATACACTAAGAGCATTATGTATCACTTTTAACTATATAATATGAATAAGCATACAAATTACTACATCATGTGTCAAAAGAATTTTTATATTATTAGAGAATATATCTAAAAAATAGTTGAGAATACATATAAGGTAAAATATAATTCAGAAAATATATCTCGACTTTAAAATCAATTAATGGTAATAAATAAAGGATAAGTAAATACATTTTATTACCGCAATTATTCTCGATTTTGTTGCATTTCTTCCAATTAAGGATCCAAATTATTCCCCTCTACTTAGTACTTTCTGCTTCGAAAATCCTTTTTCAGAGACAGATTTAAAAATCCTCTGTTCTACGGACGACTCCATCGCGGACGGCTAACGCGGCCAGATCGCAGCCTTCGGACAAATACAGTTAGATCGTAATTTGTTCCAGGGGAGAGTTAGCAGAGGTAACCAGGTGAGGTTTAACGATCGACAGTTCGACGTTAGCTAGCGGTCAAGACCGAAATAGAGTATCCACGCCCATCGGCGAACAAGGGAGAGACACGTTCCTAGCGATGAAATATTCAGGGGTGGGGGGAGAGGGGGGGCCGTGCCCTTTGTACCGGTCGTGTACCGATCCAGCAATAAAGACATCCGTTGAACGACGGAAACGTGTATTCGACGTGTGGACCCGTGTGACACGGGCCATTATAATACCGTCGATTAAATCGTAGCTGGGATTCGAGACGTGGAACAAGCGTAATGAGTCTATTCCGAAGGGCGCCCCTAAACGTATTCCGGGTTCCACGTGAACTTACCCCTGCCGCGCGCATAATGTCGCTCGGAATCGTACGAGACACGATAACATCTCAACGGTCGCCGGCATGAGCATAGGAGCTGCTTTGCTCTCTTCCTTCGACGGCTCCCTACCCCCCGAGGCACTGGAAAAAAGCGGGAGAGAGTAAGAAAGAGAGAGAGAGAGAGAGAGAGAGAGAGAGAGAGAGAGAAATTGGTAGAGAAAGAGAAAAGTCGAGGAAAAGAAATAGAAATCGGGAAAGAAGAAAATAGCGGTACGATGTTATACTCTGCTTGGATTTTCTAGCGATTTTATAGGTTCTTTAACAGATGTTTCGATTATTATAATTTAAACATTCTAGCTTATAACCTTGACAGTAACAAGAGCTAATTTTATAGTCAAAAGCGCCTGCAAGTTTAAAGCAAAATTCGAAGACCTGAAGAATATTAAATGGCAATGTCCATATTACGAAAAACCAGATTTAAATAGCCTAAGAATAAATTATAATCTTGCTAAACAATGCTCTGTGATAATATAGAAACTAACAGTGAGCAATATCAAACATATGTCCCTGGAATAACACTGTATCTTCTGTACAAAGAATCTACTTTAAAGTATTAATAGAGCAATAGAAAGCGAAGACTAATAGAAAAAAATCTCATCGCGTGGAAAAAGTGGGAATAAAATATAGAAAAAAAATTGAAAAAGAGTAAAAGAGAGAGAAAATCGGAGGGAAAAATTGAAAAAGGAACGGAGAAAAAAGCAAAAGAGACAGAGACGCAACGAGATGCCAGTAAAAAGGAGCGAACAATGCTCAAGTGTCGTGATTTCTGCTTCGACGAGGGGGGCCTCGCTTTCTATCCAGTCTTAATTAACCTCCGTTCCCACGTGACTTCTTACCCCCGATGGATGGGGAAGGGGGGGGGGGGGGGCAAGCCTAACGTACTTTCCTGCGACCCGTCAGCCATCGACGGAGAATTACATCCCCGTCGAATCACTTGCTATCGCGTCACCTGCATCTCCTCCCTTCGCATCGGTGGCCTTGGAGACCGCGTTCGGTTAGAAGTCAACGAGAAAAAGGGGTTCCTCCGGTACTTTTCTCGTTCGCCTCCGTACCGATGGTTACTTGGAGAGGTTACCGACGGTTTGAGGACACTCGGCCTCTCTATTCTGGTACCTCTCGTCGAGGACCCGATAAGATCTTCTTCATCCCTTCTCAATGGAACTAACAAACCGGGAGAGTAATTGTGGGGCAGCTTTGTTCGGCTGCCGGGAATCGTGGGGCTTTAGAAACGTTTGGTTAATGAGATTTTTGCTTCGAAGATGCCTTTTCGAGTCGACTCTTCGATTCTTTATGATATAGACCATTTGTTAGGTTCGCATAATTTTGTTTAGTTGCCATTTAAATCAAAGAACATAGACAGTTAAAATGGCCAAAGCTACCCTTACGAGTTTTTTAATTACTCTTATACCGGTTTATATATTATATTATATTATATATATAAATACCTTAACGGAGCAATATTCAACATATTTTTAACCGCTCCAACTTCTGTATTGGCCCCTCTCCTTTTACATCAGCCCCGCCTCCTTGATGTTAGGCTCTGCACCCTTTATTAACTCTGCTATTTTACGACCTAGATCTACTCTCTTATATATTTCCACAATTTTTTTATTAGTATAGTATGATAGTAATTACAGTATAATTTTAAATATTCCTACAATGAAACATTCCTTTTCAATTCCAACTAAGAAAGATTCGTTTATAATAACGATGAATAAAAATAAAAATTCTGTCCGTATAAATTAAAATCACAAACTTCAGCATCCCCAGTTTCATCCTAAACCAACCCTTCGCATTTGGGGCAGAGATCTAGGTCCACCAACGCGACAGAGGGCGCGCTAACGCGTAATTTCCATTACCCAGATCCCATGGCTGACATTGTAATGGCAAAAGGGCTGGCTGGCCAGAAAGAAACGACCAAGATTGCGAACGACACGGTGGCCCCTGTTAGGCGAGATTACAGGCCGGAACAGCGCGCCTCATCTGGCCAGGGTCATAAGTCTCGTACCTGCCCGGAAACGCATTTTCCTTGCCGTGTGTAGCGCGGCCTGTGTCCCTTTCCGCGTCCCCTCGCGTACGTACAGTTTCTTTGCTGCAGATTAGCCCCACGGGTATACACCGTGATATTAGCCTGCGAGCTAGTTACCATCCTGGCGCCGCGGTCATCTACGAAATCTCTGCTTGTAACAACCGTCTTACCGTTACGGCGAACGAAGCAACCAGACCGCGGGGGGATTACGAAAGTTCGTTAGAAAGAATGGAATACGTGGGATCGTTAATCCACGGGGAATGCTCCGACGCTTTGTTAGAGGCGAAACGACAGTAGTCTGCGTCTCGGTTTCAGTGACTAAGAGTCGGACGATACCATGGGAAGCCTAAATGGGATCGTTGGAACGACTGTTCACCTTTGGTTGGATGATGTCGGTCAGAGGTTAATTATGGTAGCGAGCTTAAACCCTTCGTTTGCGAGTTTCTTCGAGACTTTGATGATCGTCGTTGCCTTTACCGAATTATTGCGAAAGATAATTTGGATTAAATGTCATTTAATTCCTTATTTCTCTAATTTAATTTTTCTTGTATTATTACATTGATAGAATAGCGAAGAATTGATATGGTAATATGACAAATAATTTAATTGATCCAATCAAATATTAAAAATTTCCAACTAACCGTGAAGATAATTACACGGCAAAAAATTCACCCCTTGACGTACCATTTGCCTCACAGTTACTGCTTGCAACTACAAATTTTTCAATTGCAATGACTTCTTAGAAGGGATATAAAATTAATCCTTACCCCTTTTAAATGCTTAAATACTACCGACAATTGATTATAATTCTATTTCAATTTCAAAGAATAGAACAACATCCATACTTAGTAAGCTATTGCCAGTAATTTTAATCGAATTCGTCAAAGTACGCTAAAGAATAAATAGCTTACAAGCTGTGCATCTGATTCGGACAGCTCGTATTCAGCACCGGCCCGCCACGGCCTCGAAACTCGCGAGAAAGGATGCGTGAAACGGATGGAACTAACCCGGGGTTCGATTATGCCAGGTGGATGGAGCCGCGGCGGAGCCGAATCAAGATGCGTCCCCGAGTGCCAATTAGATGGCCGTTGACGTTTCCGTCCCGTAGGCCGGCGGCGCGCGGTAGGGGATGAAAGCCACTTGTCCGGCAGTGTTCCCCCTCGGTCTCCCTTTTGTCCCTTTGATCCACGGTGCATGTTGCTGCGTAATGTGGCGCAGAAAACACCGCCCCGGTTGTGCCCGACCACCCCAAAGCCCTCGAGTCGATCGCGATCTTTGCGCGCACGTCCGGAACCAGAATATAATGAACCCGCATTAGGGGTTGCCGAGCACCGGTAGCTCGTGGATCGCCGGCATAAAAGAATCGAATCGGCGGCCGTGGATGAAGAGGGGCGATGGGGCGGCCGTGAATCGAAGGGGGCCACGAAGACGCAAAACGTCGCCAGGCCGGTGTTCCCTCCGCGGCGCTGTATGGGGAGTCAAGTGGCGCGGCTTCTAAAGAAACCGGTACCAACTTTTTCGCCAGGCCAACGTCTCCGATCCGATTTCTGTTTGGAGAATGAGAGAATGACTGGAGCAGATGAAATCGTTGCCCGCCAAAGTCGTCGTTAAACACACGCGGGGACGGCGGGGTTAGTTGGCCGATTCTATTCAGACGTTCCCGGATCGTATTTTTGTGTTGTTACTGATTGAGGGTACCGACTTTTGCGGATGATTGCGGAGTTTTAGAAATTAACTGAGGATCCTTTAGTAAAATAAAAATATTCACCGTAATATAATTGTTTTCCTTAAGTATTATAATATTAAAATTAGTGCAAGAATATAGGCAGTTTCTTCGAATTTTCTTGTCTTTGATTTTAGCCAACCATGCATGCCATGGATTCATGAAACCTGTCGTCTACTTGCAAGTAATGTTTAATATAATACAGTGCACACAAATTTCTATATTTTATATTTTTATGTTCTATATAGATGAGAAATCGATAACCAAAATAATTAGAAGTTTTCACGTCAAAGAATATTAACATTGATTGTATTAAATATTTGGAGCATTCGCTCCAAATATATTCTCTTCATAGAATATATTGAAACCAGTCTCCATATATACGTACACTATGTATTAATTATTCGTGTTAATTTAATGAAGTTCAATAAAACAGAAGACACTATTAAAGTATTTAACTTGAGCTTTCTGTAATCAATAATTAATAACTTTCATACAGATTTACCACAGATATGTTGCAGACATTATCCAATTATATTATACAATATATTCTTCCAAGAGACTATGAACTGATAGAACATTTCTACAAATTTTATGAAGTAACAATAATTAATTTTGAAAGTACCATAATCATATGCAGTTATATTCTGACTCCCAAGATTGGTCATCTTAAGTATTAATTGCAGTCTAATAACCTAATATAATAACGTAATATAATGACGTAGTACAATTTAATCACACAATTGAATCTATAGTACAATCTATAAAAAAGACTAAGTAAAGATCAATAAACAATTATCCTAAAGCCTTGCTATATGCTCTTACCCTCTCAAACCTTAACACTGACACCAAAAGAGCGACTTCCGGTTAATTAGATCCACGCGTAACAGTTGCACTATGACACTTTCCCATAAGAAAACGGAGACGGAATAATAAAAGGGGGGCGGGAGAAGGGACAAGGATTTCTGAAGAGGCGCGACAGGAGACGAAGAGCAGCCCAATAAACATTCATGTATGCCAAGGTGTATCCGGGCTTGACCTCACCCCCTCACCCACATGATAGCGCGAACCTGTCGCGTCCCGGTTCGGAGGAGGTCGAGCCCGAGAAAAGGAAGAAGTAATTCGAACAAAGGCGACGCTCCTCCATTCATCCCCTCGGCAGACTTTTTCATATGTTAAGCGTCTTGTGCCCCGTGAAAAGGGGGCCCGTGAAGACTCTCGCGGCCGAGGCGTGATACTGAATCAGACGTCCCGTAATAAAGGATGCTGCGATCTCAAAGGACCGTGGGATCATTTTTGTGTGTCGTCCGTGTCCCGCGCGCGTCCTCTCCGCGGCGATGAAAAAGGATCGGGCCGCCGCGGCGCGGCGCGGCGCGGCTGGGAGGAGAGGAGGGACGGTTTTAGTAGAACGGAGGCTTAACGAGCCGCTACCGGGATCGTAGGTGGCTCGCCCGTGGAACAAAGAAGCGATATTAAACCTATGACTCCGAGGTCTGACCCGTTACTTGGATGACCATTTTCAGACGCCTTTGTGAAAATCTAAACCTGGACTATCGTCGCTTCGATATATCTGGACCCGTACACGGGCACACGTGTCGACGAATGTTAGACTTGGTCTTCTTTAACCCCTTCCTAACGAGTCATACGAAACGCAAATGTTATTCGAAATGAAATTGTATCTTTCTGTTATTATATACTAGGAATGAGTATAAGTGTCTGCCATTTGTAAAAGAGTCCTAAAAGCGTGCGAGACTTATAGGATATTTTTTGAACTGTGTTTGTGCAAATGTAGATATCTTTCCCCTTTTAATAATTACGGTGAGATATACACAATGTAAAAATATTCTGAATTTCTTCTAATGTCTCTGAAATTTTGTTTTTAACCCATCTTATCTTACAATATACAGAATGCGTTTAAATAAATTACAAACGAGGAAGACCGAATTTTATATATTCTAATGAAGATAAAGATTTTACTAAGTCATTCTATGCTCACATATTACAGCAAATATTACGACAGAGCTCATTAAACATCAGACTAAACATGTTCCTTTCATCTAGTATTAATCTTCTACCATTACGTTAATTTAATCTCAGAGCACAAATTAAGCTGTCGACGAGGGAGCTGAAAGACTATAGGAGATCAAAGCACAAAACCTGAAAAGCGGCCTCAAAGAGCGAACGCAGGAGGCAAGATGAAGCGTGAAGTAGCAATAGAAGCCAGGTATCAAGTCCAGCAATTAAACGGTACAATGGTTCCGCGGACCCAGCTGTTCTCACGTTAGCAGAAAGGGAAAAGTGTCGTTCGCGGCGATCGTTAACAAATTGCCGGTGATATTTCATCGATCGCTGTGCAGGCGCGCGAAAACCGTGGTAGAAAGACACACGGTTGCTGGTTAGGAGGAGGGCGGGGAGGGCGGGTTGGTATTAGTCAACGTCTCGGGTGTTTAGTATCGTTGCATTTCCTGCGAGGGGGCCCCGCCGGGGCTGGCCCCCTCCGAGCACCATGTTCGGAAGACAAGCAATCCCGGCGTGGTTTTAACTTAACAAGGTACAAAGGCTCGATTTGGTGCACGAGTAACTTAACCCGCATAGTACAAAGCGCGTGCTGACCTCGTCTACCGACCTAAAACAGGGTGCCCCGGGTATATATCCACGGTGTACCAGCGTGTACCTACCACGGGAACCCAGGCCTGGTCGCCTAAGAATGCCTTTCGCTTAGTTTAACAGCGGTAGCTACGAAAAACTGGCAGCGGCTTCTTCAAAGGGACCCGCGTGTAAATAGACAAGGAGGAACGGGAAGACAATGGGAACGGTGAAACGGATAGTACCGCAAAGGATCGGACCAGCGGAGTCTTGATAGAAGAAAGACGGACCCTGGTTGCATCTTCTCGTGCGCGGGGTGCTCCTCAGTCCACGGTTCGCTTCATTCCACTGGGATATAACCGCGATTCGGTTTTTCGCCTGTTTTCACCCGCTTTTCAATGGCGGACCGTCCTGTACGCTGCAGGCCTTAGAATTGTCTTCGAGAACTAGTTTTTACGGGGCTGATTCCTACGATTCGGGGATTTTTACTTTCGGCTTTCGATCCTGTTGTAGGATCGACGATTTTGTTCCGGAGTCGGAGAGGTGAATCTTTCTGGGGCTCCTCGATGGATAAAGTGGAGTGTATTTATTCTATATGAATTTATATGTATTTATGTGTTATAGTATGCATTTATGTTAGATTTTATTTATTATTATAATATAAGTAAAATAAAAATGTTCTGTGTAGATTGCAAGTCGTAACAACTAAATGGATAGGTATTTTTGACTTCGATAATTTGAATTGATTGAGACTCTTATCTTTGCGTTCTTCATTTCATTTATTTTAGATTGCACGTCGTTGTAAATGCATAAAATCCGCAGTACAGTAATCAAATACTATAATTATAGAGAATATGACTGATAACAACAAATTTTAAATGGAACGTTCGCGTACATTTATTCTGAATGCACTTTTGCATACCTTTATTCTGAATGCACTTTTGTATATTTTTATTCTAAACACACTTGAGTATACCTTTCATTCCAAACGCAATAAATCGGCAACATAAAATCGTACAGCTAATTTGAAACGTTCTTTTAAAAGCTGAGATTTCAATATTCAAATTAACTATAGTTTGTGGCTCGATAAAAATTATTTAAACCAGGTGTAGTTATTTGAATCTATGCAATTTGACTCTCTTTACTTTCTCTCTTTTTTCCAATGCAAATTCGATAAAAATAGTAGAAGCGTCGCTTCTTCAGATATTAAAGCTTATGCTAAATTTAACGAGGCAATAAGTTTCACTAATTCCCCACGAATGTTTCGTTTAACAATTGATAGACTAGATGAAAGCTTAATAAATTGTGTTATTAGTGGTGACTATAAATTATGGTAGTTATATGTATGGAGACAAATAGTGGCTGTCGAGTGACCTAATTGGTCTGCAAACGTGTTCGGAGTCGTCTTAGTCGAGCAAGTGTGAAACTGTCAATGGTGGCAACCTGTTATTGCCTCTTATAATAAATAACACCTGATAATAAATAACCTCTATAACAAATAACCTCTATAATAAGTAACCTCTATAACAAATAACCTCTATAATAAGTAACCTCTATAACAAATAATCTCTATAATAACTAACTTCTACAATAACTAATCTCTTAGAATAAACAAGAACTTATTGTCAACGTCGTGGCTCATTCTTTTTATTCAAAGGGTCCTCGTCCGATCATCCGTCGAGTCCCTCGTTAAGGAACACCGTTCACACAGTTCCACCGCGAGCCCGAGCATTAGCAATTTTTCCAGCACTCCTTGCCGTCGAAAGGGTAGGCCGGCGTTCACGTATAAAACTCGGCGACTCCGCACGCCTAATCGAGCAGTACGACGCCGGTTTCGTCAACGTTCCCGCAATCGCTTATAACAGCATCGAGCGGCGCACGGGGCAAACAAGAGGTTCCCATCGACAGCGCGTGCACGTCGAGCCGATGAAACGGCAAACTGGCGAACTCGTCACGGTATTAAGGAGAGACCCTCCGTAATTACCCCGTGCGCGCCTCGATCCCGGCGTCGACTCACCATATTACAGTCCATAAAAACCGCGGTAATTGTAACGTTCGCCTATCAACGTTTTATTACGTTCACCCTCGTCACAGGATGGAAATCGTTCGGCAACATTATCCGTCGGTGGTGCGGCTGGCGCGCGAGCGAGCGCAGTGTCGGGGCCCTATCGGTCCGGCAAAAGTTCATACATTGTAAGAGGACGCCACGTAGCACCGGCCCAGCGCGCGCAACAGGTATATACAGACGTATGCATGTATATATCGCAAGGGCATGGTCTCTCAGCATGCGATTGGTTGCAATTTATTCCTCTCGCGAGGCGTTTAGGACCTTCGGGGAGTCACGAATCGGCTCGTGTGAACGACCAGCGCCACCGCAGGGTAGCTCTCTCGGGTCGCCACGGGTACCCCGTCGCCGTTTTCGTTCCACCACGTCCCTCTCTCTCTCTTTCTACGTGTAGAGAGGATGATCCCCAGGGCCCGCGTCCGTGAGACTCGCGCGTTTCCCTTTCGCATTAGCGTGGACATTACAATTAACGTTTCTTTTTTTCTCGACGCCTGTTTGTCAAGCGGTTTATCGGCCGAATAAACAGCCGGACTATATAAGCCACGGGACACTCTCGTTTAATTATTCGCCGGGCGACGTTTAGCCGCGACAGGAGCCTTGGCACATCGGTCAACCCCGTGAACGTACCGAACAAGAATAGCCGGACGCGGCAGAAAAAGATCGAAAACCGACCGGGGACCGGCGAGACGACCGGGCCCGACGCCGCCACCGCTGCCGCCGGACGGTCTCGTCGACGATATGCTGCCCCGTCAAGACAGTATTTTCGGATTAATCGGTCGTTTATGTGACCGCCGGATGAAACCGTGGCCACGTTTAATCTACCTTACGACTCGCATTACCGGTAAATCACGCAGGATCCCCCGGCCGCGAGACGATACCGCTCTTTGATTGCTCGAATGCTCGGGATTAACCTGTTCCGCGAGCAACGCGACTGAATCCGGAGCACGGACGAACATTGTACGCTTTCAAATCCCCGGAGATCGCTTGGACACGCTTTTAGCAGAGAATTATACAATATTCGGGTATTTTGTTAATTAACTCACTACGATTTCTTTTATTGCTAGAGTAATTAATATTTCTTTGTTTTTCGGATGTTCTTGGAGGAGTAGGAAACATTATTATTTGTCTACGTTGACACTAGTCATTTATTTGTTTCGATATTTATATACGGGAAGAAGAACCCTTTTGTAGGAGATACAAAGGGGTTACGAATTAATATTTGTGATATTTAATAATATTGTTCTCCTATAATATTTTAGTGCGTTGTTGGAAAAATGTAGGCGCAGATGGAAATTCTTACTGTTTCGTGGTTGTTTCACTCAGCTTCGTTGCAAATTTATGAAAATTGTAACTATTAATCACATCGTATTCTATGTTAGTAAACTGCTGAGATTTATATTTGACAATATTCTAATCTAAATTTCCGCCTGCGATTAGTTGAATGAAAAATTATTTCTAACGCGATCTAACAAATCGTAAAAATTATAAAATGCCTGATTTTATATAATTCTATAGATCCGCCATGTTTTTAAAAACGAAATACTTCGATCCTTGAAAAAGAAAGATACTTTCAACCAAACCTAATGCTAATTATATAGTCTGAAAAATAACCTACGACTATAATATAGCTGTATGCATATTTTAAGATTAAAATATACTTTAATTATAATCCACTGTATATTTTACAATAAAAAAATATCGACAGTGCCATCAACAGTGCCACCTAACTAATCATGAGGTCCAATTTAAAAACAATTTAAAGAAGCCCCAATTAATCTCCTAAAAATCGACAAACAAAAACTGCAAAAATTGCATCGCACAAAATAAATGTTTTACTCCAACAAAATAAATCCACCGTACAGTGCAACATACTCGAGTAGTAAAAGGGACGAAGAATAAGGTCAAGACACCGGCACCCTCGCGATAGCAGAGGCTTCGGGCCACTTTTTACCCAGCTTCCGGCTCCGAGATCCCTCCGGAAGCGTTTAGCCTCGTCACGGTTGTTTTAATTACGGCGCGGCCCTGGCCACCTTCTTTTCCTCGGGCACGCACGACACCCACACACGGTGCTCGGGATAGCGCGCGCGCATACCCTTGGCCGGGAGAAGCTCGTCTCGACACCTGGCACTCTCCAGAAGGGAATTAATTTTTTCGGATTAGCTTATCGCCTCTAGGCGACCTGCTACCTTATTGCGCCGGGAACGGGGTTAAGACCGGCTAAGCAGCTTTGTGTTAATGAGGTTCCGCTCGCGTTTGTTTCTACCCTACCACCGACTCGATTATTATTCCACGCCCGGGAGGATGCTAACGATAGCATCGACGAGAGGCCTCTCGCGATGCCCGATAATGAATATCGTGAACGGTGAATTCGGAGCCGACTGAAATCCCCCCCTCTTCGCAGAGTGTTTAGAAAAACTAATGGCGTTGAAGTTATATAAAACCTATAAATGATCTTTAAGAAATAGAAAAATATTTTGGGAGACTGCACTGTGTTGCAATATTTTCTAGCATATTGTATATCATATATTATATACGAAAAGATAGAATAATTAATATGGAAGCATAAAAGATTTAACAAATAAAAATAAACAAAGGCTACGATGAAGTAGCGATTAAAAATATCGTGAAAGCCTTAGATATGGTCTGTGTTATATATAAATTTTAAACGCCAAGAAATTAAGATCAAAATATAAAATAAATAACAAAAATATAAAATAAAGTAATATACAAAATAAAAATATAAATAATATAAATATAAAATAAATAAATAAATAACAGTTCAAAAAATGTAACTTTGAAATCACAATAAAAATTTACCAAGTTTTTAACACTAAATCTACCATGCTTAAATGATTACTTAAATGAAAGAAATCTTCAAGAAGAATGACTGAATAGATCATTATAGAAACTGTTGCTTACACACGGCAATATATCGCAGTCAATTTAGTTTCAAAGTTGAACATAATTTCAACAATCGATTGCATTCCTCAGATTCATGCTAGATACACAAACAACTCTCAGAAACACATGTAGAACCTAAAAATCCCCTAATCTGACAAGACTCGACACCGTCGATCCTAGAATACCCCAACTCCGCAGCAAAACCGCGAACAGCGTGGCGCAGTAACACTATACAAATGACGTTAACAGCGAAGCTATTATAACTTCGCGACGCCGACTGCTTGGAATGCCGTAAACATAATTGAATTCTCTGGTACCGGTGATAACAGGAGAATACAGTAGTGCGCCGATCGTATTTAAGCAGCCATTCAATTCCGGCGTGGCCGACGTCGTAATCGTCGTTCCAATGAAAGGAGCGGGGTGAGAGAGGTGACGGGGGAAAGAACGAATAACGGACAGAAAATGAGTAGAAGCGTCGATGCGCCGGGGCGAGAGAACCGATGTCGCGGACAGCCAGGCGAATAAATAAAGACGGACGCGCTTCCGTCTACCACCGGCGGCAGTATCCCGGTCCCCGTTTCAACGTTCCATATCGCCTATCGTAATGGGCTTTCTCACGAATCTCGGCGCCCATTAAAAGAATCCGTTTACGACTTGTCGCCGCGCCGATATGGCCGAGCTAACACAGCTAACCGGTACGCGGGGGACACCGGCGCGACGCAGTACTATCAATTAGAATGAAATTGCGCGTTCCGCGTCCCCGCGGCGAGGCGTGGGCGGGAAGAGGCCCGACCGGCGGAAAAGAAGAAACGAAGACAGAATCTGCGCGGGTACGGAACGGCTGCCGTGCGTTGCGAAGCGAGATAGGGATAATGGAAGAGATGGGAGTAGAGAGTGCACAGGTGAGAGAGATAGACGTTGTATTAAGGAAAGAAGCGATTTGTTTAAAACTAGTTTGAAGAAGTACTAGTCGAAGAAGTTGATTTGTTGATAATGAGAGGATGGTTTCAACGTGTAAAATGCTATGACAAGGAGAATTCTTACAATTTTTATGGCAAGCTTCAATTTAACCCTTTGACATTCTCTTCACAGTTTCTTCACTTCATTTCCTTCGCAGTTACTGCGCTTAGGAATTTTTCAATTGGTATAATTTCTTTAAAAAGACAGAAATGTTGGTGTTTATTCAGTGCCTGAATTTACTTGAATGCCTACATATTAATTGCAAGGGATTATAATTTTATTCGAATTTAGAAGAACAGAATAATGCGATTCTATAATTAATAATTACTTACTAGTTCATACTTAATAATACATACTTAATAATTTATTTCCACCACGAGTCAGATTCGTCAAAGTATAATAAGGGGTTGAAATAGTAAAAAAGTTAAACGAAATTTTCTATTAAATTTGTTTTAATAATATTGAATCAATATGACAATATATTGACTTACACAGTGTTTGGTTTAAAGTAGAATAGAGAGACATAGAAGAAGAGAATGAAAAATCGAGAGAGAGAGACTGCAAAGGTATCGTCGGAATACCTATTATCCTCCACAGCGCTAATCATCCACGATTGTATTCCTGTCAAACGCTATCAATAGGAAGCCACCAGAGTATTCACATTTTATTAGGCAGACGCCAAATGCAAGCTATCCTCTCTCTACAACCATGCAAAGATACATCTTTAACGATTTTCGCAACAATGGCGCTATTATTTCAACCGGAATCTGGCTGGCGACGTTCCACAGTGATAAGTTCGTGTAGCAGTGAGAACGCGTCTTAAGGTCTTAATCCTTCTGGTATTTATCTTTTCATTGCAACCTCTCTCTGTCTCTCTGTGTTCCTCCGTTTCTTTATCTACGTTCGGAATGCCGGGAATGCGCTTGACGTATAAGGATTCTATAGGATTGAATATTACTCGGCTGGTGAAGCAATGCACATTGCTGCAACCCGATCCTCTTGCCCTTTGTAACAATTATTGAATAGTAAAGTACGCAGGCAAAGAGTGCGATTATTGGGTGAAGAAGTGCAGAGAGTAAGGTTGCAATGAGTAAGATTATTGGATGAAGAGTACAGAAAGTATGGATGCAACAAATGCGATTATTGGATGAAGAGCGTGGATCACAAAAGCAGAAATCACAAATGCAGAAATCACAGATAGAGAAATCAGAAATTCAAAAATCACAAATACAGAAATTTCAATTGCAAAAATCACAAATACAGAAATTTCAATTGCAAAAATCACAAATACAGAAATCTCAAGTGCAGAAGTCACAAATACAGAAATCTCAAATGCAGAAATCACAAATACAGAAATCTCAAATGCAGAAATCACAAATGCAAAAATCACAAACGCAAAAATCACAAATACAGAAATCTCAAGTGCAGAAATCACAAATGCAGAAACGACAAATATAGAAATCAGAAATACAGAAATCACTTTAGAAACGACAGAAGCAAAGACGGCATCCCGCGAAGATGCAGATGCACCTTCCCAATGACACAACAACGGGCAGGAAAAGTTTCACATGGCCCTAGACCATCTGCCAAGGTGTAAGACAGAGGAAAGTCAGGAGACTGCAACCGTGGATCATCGAATAATGCACCGCGCGATTAAGAGCGTCGCACATGCCATTCCAGCCGGTCCCCAAAGCCCAGGTTTTTCCGCTTCCGTGGGAAGTGCAACCTGCGCCCGAGGGAACCGACGGAGGTGAGCCCCCGAGGAGGGGTCCGTCCCGACGCAGCTTTAGCCGTGTGCGACAGGTCTTGCACGACCTGGGCCAAGGTTCTCCCCCTTTTGCGAGATTTCACCTTTCGTAGTCGCGGTACAGCTCGGAGGTACCTCGGCGTTCCCGCGTACAGGTGAACACCGATTATTCCTGTGGGTCGTGCGAAAGTGATTTCGACGCGGTCGTAACGTCGATCACCGGCCCGTACACCCTCCGGGCACGTCATTAAACGCCGTGAAATTGGTAATTATAATTGACAACACGTAGCCCGTTCGGAGGAGGAACGGTTTTTAATTCGCGAAACAGCAACCGGTCCGCCTAAGCTCGCTCGTGATACGTTTCTGTCGCGCGGCATCCGAGACGTACATATGATACCGGCTACGTCGGAGTGGATTCGTTTCGGGATAATAAGAGTTGTTCTTTCGTTTGCGTTTGCCATGAACGCTTTTTACGTGACCCAGTCTTTCCGCGGAAAATCGCTAATGCAACGATCGAGTGTCCCCCTTCGAATGGCGATCTCGGGATTTCAGGCGACGCTGCCTGTCAGCGTTTCGTTTGCGTTTTGAATGCGGCTACGATCAGCCCCGCCGACGGGGTAATGCCACGTTGTTCGAATAGAAGAGTGGACGCCGATTATGGTTGCAAGGAATAGCTATTTTGTGGCAAGAGTAATGGGAAAACTGGTGCAGCTTTTATGAAAAATTTTGACGATGCTCTGCAATCTTGAGATCCGTAGTTGAGAGGATCAATCTTTATTATTATCATCATTATCATTATTATTATTATTATTTATGAATTATTGTCTATTAATTTAAGACCATAAAATGTTCTAAAAGGATCAAACAGTGCTCATTCAAAATGCCTCTCTTTAACCTCTTCAGAGATACTGCCACATATGTATACGTTTAGTTTTCTTAAAATTATAATTATTCTAAATGAAAAAACAATGAGAAGTTGAATTATTTTATCATTATATATATTATTTGCTATAAAATTCCTCAGCAATATTGAAAAAACTTCATAAAATGAAACAGATGACAAATAAAAAAGGAAAAATTAAATAGCTTGTCTCCTACTATAAAAATTTATCCTTAAAAAGGTTCATTCTTTTGTAGCAAGCATACATCTAGATACTAAGTATTCAGGATGATCAACTCCACTCCACGGTAACCTTTAAAACGCGAACGTCAAACGTAGCTGCACAGCGATTGCAATTAAACAGCTACTTCCACGATGCGGGACTCTTGCAGCGCATGCACTCCGCAACTGCAATTACTTCTCCCGTAATCGAACCTATTCAGACCTATCCAGCTTGAAGCCTGAAGATTGAAGAATCCTCTTGCGTAATTCACTCGATCTTCTAACTTCTACTTCTTCTGTAACAAAGGTAGACTATTGGAATTGATTTTCGGTCGGAGGAAGCGCCAGTGCGACACTCGATGGCACGTGACGATAGTAGCTGTTCGAACAAAGCGCGAAAAGCAGGATGCAACAACGACGGTCTCCGTAGGCGGGCTGAAAAGTGGATCGCGGATCGATCCTATCCTCGCCGGATCATGATTCACCTGGAGCAGAGAATGCGGCGTATGATTTCGCGGACGTGTGCACGGTGATCCGCGATGATAATGGCGGGTTTTCACATGAGAGCCGGTGCACCGGGGGAGGAGGAGGGGAGGAGGGGAGGGGTGGGGAGGGGAGAGGGCCGCCGAGACGTGATGACAATTTACTGCGTCGGTGACACGTGAGAAACGGGGCCGGGTAGAGACGGCGCGACCTATGGCAATTATAGCCCAGGCGGAGCGGATGAACGTCTCCGGATCATTGGCGGCTGCCACCTAACCCGGACCAGCGCGGCGTGTAACGTCAACAACGTGGGAAAGTGAAAAAGGATCGATCGATCCGGCTCCGCTACTCCAATTATCGTCGGAGGAACACGAATTAATTAGCCGTTATCGATCGTAACACGGCCCGGGAGCCGGGTGAAACCTCGGCGAGATTTTTTCCACGCGTGTTCCGGCTGAGTCTCGGAGCGGAGCCGGAGCGCGGAGCGCGGAGCTACGTGGCAGGCGACAGGCCGAGGTTGTTTAAAAGGAACGAGAAGCTTTCAGGCGGGGCGGTGACCGTGGGCAGGTGCTGCCGGTACTCACGGGACCCCATGGGAGCCTAGTTTCGACGGAGGTCCCGGCGAAGGGGGCCTCTGAGAACCTCGATGGACCACCTTGCGGTCACCACCATGGGAAATGCAACCCCACGGATCCATTATTGGAACGATGCTGTTTCGAATATCGGATATACTTCCTACGGCTCCCGGCGATTCCTTTAGAACGCCGATTCCTCTGGACCCTTCGAGGAATCGTTCCTTAGGGGGGGGTCGACTTTAATGCGACTGTCGGATCGTGGTTTATTAACGCGTCGCTGATCGCTAACGATCTCGTCGCGACGTGAACGACCGTTGTTGAAATCTCATTTTCGGTCATTACGATGAATAAATATTCTTTGCCTGGCTCGCGAGGAGACGGAGTCGGCTAGACGGTTATTTGCATCGTTACGATTTTAATAAGTCCAAGGGGAGGGAATAACAGTGTTCAATACTCTGCTGTTACTGCTCTGTATTTCAAAGGTTCATTTTTATTATAAAAGTCTAATTGAGAATTCGTCGATAGAAACCTTATTTTATTCAAACTTCAACTACTTTTATCTGTATT
Source organism: Augochlora pura (assembly GCF_028453695.1). Classification (NCBI taxonomy): domain Eukaryota; kingdom Metazoa; phylum Arthropoda; class Insecta; order Hymenoptera; family Halictidae; genus Augochlora; species Augochlora pura. Next base: position 13,489,700 of record NC_135774.1, on the reverse strand, counting down.
AAAATTAAAACCATTCTAATTTGTATCTCATTACGTTCTTGATTGTGAATTCGTACAAGTATTTTGCAACTACAATTATAAGCCTTTTGAAACGTGCTCATAAATATCAGACATTTTAAAGTAATGTTCGAAAAATTTATCAAAGAACACTATAGATAGTACAATAAACAAAATCAGTACTAAAAAGTGACTGTATCATTTCCTTTACAATTGCAGTAATTACAATAGTTTGATAGCAATCATTTCACAGAAGAGAAATAAAATTTCTAATCACTGGGTGCCTAGATATACTCTAATATTTAAATATTGACAATAAAAAGATAAAACTTTATCCTGACTCAAAGGAACGAATTAACAGTTTAATATAGAAAGTCACCCTAACGAATTATACTCATCGAAGCAAATTAAAGAGATAAATCAGTTTCCTCCAACGAAAATAATTTTCTCTTCTCCCAGAAATAGATAAATGGTCTAAGAACAAAAGCGTGTCCTCCGGAGCTTTCCATTGAATTTTAAGTATAAATAACAGCAGAGATCGGTATGAAACGGTGGAAAGGGGTACAAAAGTGTGTCAGAATAGATGGATTGGTAAATTGGATTGAACCGAGTCCCGAAGCTGTAGAAAACTGGCCGACAGGGCCGCGACACGACAGAACAGCGGCAATGGCAACAACAGATCATGCCGGCGCTGTCTCTAGTTCTCACGGGGTTACGAGAAAGCGATTCCCTCTCTCTTTCTCTTTGTCTCTCTCTCTCTCTCTCTCTTTCTCTCTCTACCCGGTTGCTTTCCTTCCACCGGCCGATCCGCGTCCTCTTTCGCCCTCGTTCAACTCTCGAGGATCGGCTCCTCTAGCACCAAGGATCACCGAGACTATCCGGGCCCGTGAACTTTCGACGCTAACGACGCCTGGGCCCAAGATCAAGAACAAATTCTGACGATCGGCCGAGAGTTTCTCTCCTGCGGCTTCGGGAAGCGAATATTTAGCACCTATATACACGGTGCCGTTTATTCTGCTTACAACGCTGGCCGAGCGTTGTTTATCGGATACGATTCGGTCGGTCTCTTTGCTCGAAAGTTGGAGTTTTATTAGCGTAGGTGGCATTTATTTTATTTGCAATGTTTGGTTACTTGATTTTAACACGGCGTAATGTCTAATTTTATTAGAGTATAATAGCTAATTTTATCATAGTTTAATACTTAATTTTATCAATTATATTAATTTAAAAATTATTTTATATTAATTTAAAAATTATTTTATATTATTTTAAAAATTATTAATTTTTATAGTTTACAATTGAAGGAATTTTTAAAGTTATTTCGTGAGAGATGTTTGAATGAATTTCTTGGTGAAGCTAGTTTTGCAATAAAAATTATAGAGATATAAATTACTTCGATTTTCCATCTTTTACTATTAGTTTGTGGTATTTGTGATAAATCTACCGTGATTGTTATATAATATATATAAATATAATATAAAGTCACAAAAATTATATAAAGAATAGATATTTCTTCTATTGTACTCTTTCGCATCTCAGAAAGCAAAATCATCTATAATATTAAAAAATAATGAAACTATAGAATTATATATAAGACTTCAAAATTCTTCTTAGACCTTCATAACTTTCCTTCGCACAGTAAGATCTCCTCATAATATTATCTATATTTTTGAATATTCTCCTAATAAAATAAATAATCCTAATTTTCTCACATATTAGAATATTGGAAATTTGTGGAATCGCTGCTTTATTATTACCTATTTCGTCCAAAAAATTAAAACTAACTTCGAAGCAAAGAAAAACGAAATCTTCAGTGACCCTTGGATTTTAAAAATCGAAAATAATCTCGCCGTTAAAAAATCGTCGAAAACCCGCGTTCGATTCCCTCGACGCTATTGAGCAAGCAAAATTCCGTCTAAAGCAAAAATCGTCCAGATGCACAAGGGTTTCGTCACGCTCCCGTTCCATGTCATATTGTTCCGCCGTAGCCGAGCGCGGCAGAAAGCAATCGTCGAAGAATCCGGAAAGAAAGTGCAGCTTTCGTTCTCGCGGCGGTCCGTTCGTGATCGTGTCTACCGTCCGATGACGCAATCACCGACGAAATTTTCTTTGAATCGGAACCGCGGGGATGCAAATGCGACATGAAAGGCGGAACGCCGCGCCGCTCCCGCCACGTGGAAATACGTCGCGCCGGGATCTCTTCGATCCTGGGAAAATATTCCACGGCCGTTCACGAATACTCCCAGGATCGATGATGGGAAGCCCGATCGGTGGGGAACTCACCGGATCGATGAAGAAGGCGGTTTTTCCGAATGGGGCGGCGCGTCTTCGAGCGCTTGTTCCGGTGGGAAAAATCGGTCGCGGGACTTTTGCATATATTAATCTATTTCAGGGAGAGCCATCCTTTCCTTCCGCAGCACGGTCCCTTTTCAGCCGGTGGGTCTCCTCGAGATGGGTATTGACGGCTCGAAAAACACCGTCGCAGGACCTCTACCTGTCGCTCAATGGAAACAGGATACCTACCTGTTACTTTTTGTGGGAAGATTTCCTCGGCCGACGATCCTTCGTGAGAGCCGGACCCGCTTGGATTATGTGGAAGGATTCACTGCTCAGTTCCGGCCCCTACGTTTGCGAGGGTGGCTCTCTCTCTCTCTCTCTCTCCCTCTCTCCTCTTCCTATCCTCGACGGATCGAGTTTCAAAGAACATCGATCCATTTTCAGATAGTTATCCGTCGATTCGAAAGTAATATTCGGCGCCCGTGCGTCTCCTCCACTTTGTGCTACGGGGATCTCTATGTAGGGCTTGGGAACTTCCTAGATTTGATACGTGGAAAATAATGAACGCCTTTTTTGCCGCGATGCACTTCCTCCTTGACCGTAATACTATCCTCCCGGCTCCTCTGCCTCGGCTCTCGTTCTTCGCTTGGACGCATTCTGCCCTTCCGTTTTATTTGATGGTCTTCGGGAGGTTTAACAAGATCCCGCTGAAGTTCTCTGGGATCTTGGAGAAGTTTGATACGATCTGGGAGAAGTTCAGCATGATTTTAAAGAAGTTTAGCATGAATTTGAAGAAGTTTTGGAATGAAGGGACGCTGGAGGTTCATCTGAACCTGATGAATGGTTTGCTGTTCGCAGGATGATCTTTATTGGAACGGTGTTTATAAAATATAGTAAAATATGTATAGTTTGTAAAATATTGTGAAATATATATCCCTGCTTTATTTTTTGCATGAGAAAGGTACTAATGAAATGTGTTCAATGTTCTTCTTTTTCTGGTGTTCATAAAATAATTTATAAAAGTTTTGATTCATATTGAAGTACATGAAATGGACATTATCACTTGACTGCGATTATATGGATTTATGATAAAAATTTCTAGGAAAAATATCAAACTGTAAAGACGTCTGAAAAATTTAAGAGTGTTCATGCATTGTTCTTAATTTATTAGAATTGTGGACGAAAGAAGTGCATTTCTGTTTAACTTGCATTGAACACAATTTACTTAGAATATCTTTATTTTTTCTCGTAATTTTTTAACAGTTTAATTTGCAAGCCGTACAGACGAGAGCTCCATTATTTAATTCTAATATTAATAAAAGTAGATCTAGTAAATTATAACGTGATTTATAACGTAATTTATAACGTGAATATATTGTAAGTATAGACGATATCGCCGCGTAAATAACAGTCATATAAATAACATACAAAAATGGACATTACTTCTATTAAATCTTCTTCTTTGAATTGAAAGGATTAGACTGCTCAAGTATAAATTACAATAGTTTACCAATCACTGTATCGTACACACATTCCACAAACCATTTAATAAAAACCAGAATGACGAATAAATTCAATTTACGACGGCTATAATCTACAATCCAGACACACCGAACCCATTCTAATCAGAGCATAGCAATGCATAAACCCTCCGAGCTGCACATGCTCGCAGCCGTGGCTCGTGCATCAAGCTTTCTAAACAAATATCTTGAAAAGCGGTGTCGTGCGTGCACGGCAATTAGCGTAATAACACGTCGGAATCGATATCAGATCTTATCACCGTAGTCCGCGGAGGATTTATCGCGCGCGTATGGGAACGCGTTGCGCAGGTGAACATCTCAAAGCAGATGATTCGAGCTAATGCGGGAGTAACGTGAAATTATGGGGCCGATGCCCCGGGGCGTCAAAATCCCTTGTGCCCCTCAGACTGCCTCGGAAGGATCGCGATAAAAACGCGTGCCACTTGTCGAACCGGGAAGATCGGTGCCCGGTGATTGCGGTTTAATAAACCATCCTCGATTCGATTAAACGTTTTAAGTATCCGTGTCGTCGGGCTCCCCTTGCCCCCCCTCGCAGCCTCGTCGCAGACTTCGCAACCTTCTTGCAGGCTGCTTTTAATCCGCCGTTGGATCGGAGAGGTTGAACCGCTTTGCTAATTCCTGATCGGGCGTTGAAAGAACGGCAGTGGACTCATTAGGCGGTCCGGATAATTAGGGACGACTGTTACGTACGTTTTATTTCCGAATCGTCCGATAAAACAAGCTCGTTTCTAACGTCTCTGATTAAGCTGCGGGATTTTATTAGCGGCACCTGGATTTGCCAGTTTATGAGCATTAAGGAGTCGGTGAAATTGTATTTCAATGATTTTTGGTTCAAGAATATCGCGATGACTTTTGGCTTGTTAGAATTTTTGGGGGTGGAATTTTTGAGGGACAGTTTTTGTGGTAATTTCAGTTCGTAAGCAAGTCATGGTCTTTTCATTATATTGATTTAATATTTTGGTAATGTGGGTTCTAAAAATCTGTGTTAGATTGATTCTTAATTATGGGGGTTAAAAATACGTTTCGAATGCTTCTTTTTACCAGCTATCGTTCGTATTAAAAATATAAAAATACCACCTATCGAATATAAGTAATTCCCAATAAAAGGCAAGACCAGAAGAACCATAAAATCGAAAAGCAAGCACCACTCTAATCCGCAAAAGCGCGACAGAAAAATCTACTTACAGCACGATCAAAATAACTGAAACCTGTATTTCCCAACAATTCGTAAAAAGACGATACAATTCGATCCTCCCTCCCTCGTTTAAAAACTACAGACCACCTCGAAGTCATCCTCGCGCTTCCTCCCACGCAGGAAACATTTACACCGCGCGATTTCGCCGCGCATAAACATTCCTCAATAAGGACGAAGCCGCGCGCCTCCGCCGCGCGGCATCCTTCGCGGGACAAATACTTTCCCCGGCGACTGTACAAAAAGTTCCGGTACACCCGAAATCGCGACTCTAATCAGCTCGGCCCGGTCAAGGCGTAAATCCGCCGGTGCCACAGCACCTGCCGCGCGGTCCCCGCCGGCTCTCCTCTTGTTCTTTTCCTAGCCGCGTTCTCGCTCGCCAGCGCGATCGTATCTCCGACGCGCCGTGGCTTCCACCGCAGATTATAAACCGGCGGGATTTATGTCGATTCCTGGAATCGGGCCCGAAAAAGGAAGGAGAGGAGGTCCCGTGGACCGTTCTTCTTTTCGCCGGGGTCCGCGCGCGGAGCTTCGGCGGGCTCCTTTTTTTCTGTCGGGTCTCTCTCTCTCTCTCTCTCTCCCCCTCTCTCTCTCTCTCTCTCTCTCTCTCTCTCTCTCCCCACGGGTTATCGCGAGAACCCGATAAATCAAGTTCGCGCGAGCGCCCACGAGATGGATATCTTCGGCGCGGAGCCGCGCTGCGTTACCCGCGTGTACCCGCGCTCCGCCGACGTGCGTGCGCGCCTCCATGATCGCTTTATGCGCGGACAGCGGTTTCTGCTCCACCCCCGCGGCTATTGGAACGACGCATGGATCATCGGCCGCGGACAGCCTCGGGAAAGATGACGGTTCTGTCTTCTTGCTTCGTTTTCAGGGCCTCGAGGAGACTGTGCTCGCCTCTCTCTCTTTCTCTTTGGACGACGGTAGATGAGGAGAAAATTTATAAAGCAGCTCCGAGTTCGTCGGACGCTGTAGTCGAGGCTTGCGTCGATACTTTAAATTGTCTTCGATGACGTCGTAATAAGAACTTCGAATCACTGGAGAGCTTTGAATCACTGTAGATTTGTGAATAAAAATGGTACTAGGGTCTAGCTTGGTTTATTTGAAAGCCTTGAGGATCTAGTTTTTGAGAGAATTATCTGCGCGACGGGATTTCGAAGAGAATTTGCAAGAAAATTGTTTATAGTACGCTGAGTCAATTGAATGTGTCAGGGGTTGAATATGTCTAATATTGATCCTCTGGTTTTTCACTCTGTTGAATAGCATCAAAAAATACTATAGAATATTAAAGTAGAAACTTCGAGCTTTAAAATGAGTCATGAAGGACTCCCCTGCGATCATTTTCTACGAAGTTCCAAGGTTTTTAAGGACAGCATTTCTCAAGTGATTTAATGCCCTCGTCAAAATGTTGCACATGCATCTACTCGCTCTCCTCTTATTACACCGACGAGCGATCCTTCAAAAAGTAAACTCTACAGATCTGAATGTAAAAGTTCAACGCTTCGAAACGATCCAAGGTAGACATCCATCTACTTTCCTCTTACGAAACGCAAACTTCTCAAAGACCGTCATATTTCCAAGATTCAGTTCACCCACAAACTATCACTTATCGTCTACACCGAAAGAAAATCAATTTCCGATTACCCTACTGGTTCCCGTGAACAACTTTTTAAGAAAAAAAAGCGTGGATAATAACCGAGAGACCACCGACGGTAGTTTACGGTGCCGTGCCCCGGGAAAGGGTACGCAAGTACAAGTGCATCGCACGAGGGCGACAAGGGGGAAACGACCAACAGCCATTTCGCGTACACGGCTACGCCGATAGCACGTTGGACCCACGGGTACCTGCCATAGAGGGTAAATTGACCGCGGCGCGACACACCGGCGATTTCCCGCAAAAGCGTTCCCCGATCGGTTCCCGTAGAGGGTGGGAGGGGGCAGGCAGGCAGGCACAGCCCGGTCTGGCTTGTATCTCGAAGACATCAGGAGCAGTGCTCGTAGCCGGTCGCGGCGGGTTACTCTCGGGTGCCGGAGCCGAAACCGGCCGCTGCTTTATTTTATGGTTTTTCGAGACAATGTTCTCGCCGGCCGTTTCTGCCGGCCTCCCATATGGGCCGGTTGCGCGTACCCGGGGCCCCATTGTCTTCGACGAGCGGCGGAGTCGCTGCGCCGCGGCCCGCGCGCGACCCCATCGACCCGGACGCTACTTTATTCCCGCATTAAAACGGGCCCCGGCGGAAATTTCGTTCCGAAATTCATTACGCAGTCGTGCACGGTCGCTACCCCCTCGTCTCTCCCTCTCTCTCTCTCTTTTCTTCTTCTCTCGCCGTTCCTCTCCTCGTCGCTCCCATGGGGTCCCATCGCGAGACGCTCGCTCCACCATCCCGCTGCGCTCGTTCCCTCTCGCGGCTTGTTCGGTTTTTTATCGCTAAGCTCGCGCGCTTTATTGCGACGACGAAGCAGCCCGCGCCACGCTCGCCTCGCTGTGTTTATTGGCGGCGAGGCGGCACTGAGCTACGCAGCTTTCTGCCACGCACCTGCGCGTTCCTGAGCCGATTTTTGCGCCGGGACACGGATCGCTGACTCACCCGTGAACCACCTGAGCGGCCGCGGTTTTAGGGATTCTTTCGCTTCTGTACCAGCTATACCTGCGACGCTACGCGCTTCCTGGGTCTCGACTACGTAGGGTGTTGCGGAGCCGGCTATGTACTGACCAATTACTGTGCCTCCATCTTCAAGAATTGCTAACTCTTCTTTTATCGAATGAAGTATATTACATTCTTTTCTCATCTTATCTATTTCTAAATTCGTCGAAAAATTTTGCCACCCCTTAGTAAGCAATTTAACCCCATGCACTATTACGTCTTTCAGTTGAATACGACTATTTCGTTCTTAACCCTTTGCACTATAACAGCGAGTCAGACTCGTGACGAATATTTTGTATTTAACTTAATAAATAAAACTGCCAGTCGTCTCTATTAAATTGAAACAAAACTTGAATCTTCTACCGTCAAAATTTGTTGATGGATTTAAATGAAGATAATCGAGAAATACAATACCTTTCGATGCATCAAGGAAATTATTAAAGATTTCATTTTTAATAATCACCAATATAAACATAAAATTCCTTTTTCTTTTAAGAAATTGCTGGGATAGAAAAAATTCCAATCGTAGTAATTGTAAAGAAAATGGTACGGCAAGGGGTTAATAAAACAATTGAGTAATGCACGAAACATTCACGAAAGCCATTACAGTAGCGCGAAGAGGTTAAGGGTTGTCCACTACAGGACAGTATCATACTATAGCGACGTGACTAGGAAAATCCGCCGTAACAGTATCAAAAATTGTAAAAGAAAAGATCATAGACCGGTGATAATATTAGCGTTATTTAATATAATTAAGCGAACGATTGGAACGTCCGGCCACCGAACGATCATCCCTTAACATAACCCTATCCATAACGCTGATTCCCGACGGCGCAGCGTCGGTCCGCTTCGTTACCCGGCGTCCACGATTTGATTAACATTGAATCAGATAAAGCGTCGCATCCTGCATATGTAGATGCGAGCGTTCGCGACGCCACGCCGAAGAAATACGCTCGGAATCTGCGAAGCGGACGCGAGCCGTTCGGCATTCGCCAGATAAAATCTAGCGTTACTTTATGAGCTGCGGGTGATTTTTTATGGCTCGCAGCACCCTCGGCCCTCTCTGCCCGGCCGCCTCTCTGCCTTCCTCTCTTATTCGCCTTCCCGTCTCCGACTCTTTTTTCGGTCGTTCCTCACCGGTTTCCGGCCGCAGCCGAGGCGTTGACAGTCAAACTTCGTCGCGGGGATGCTCGGCGAAACCGCGCCGCGGAATTCCGTCGCCGGGTAACCGATACGCCGGGAGAATAGCCAGGATTTCGGTGGAACCTACTCGGATGTCGTATCATCTTCCATCCTTTCACCACTATTTTCTTCAACGATGCTCAGCGCGTCCCCTCCCCCCCTCCCCCCTCGCTGCAACCACGAAAACTGCACCGACGCGAACCGCTCGGTTTTTAGCCAATTTTCTGCGCGTTTAATCACGCGAGAAGCGCGTCTTTGGGGTTGATGTGATCGGCAGTCCTCTCGAGAGATGGGACTTGGATAGTGATTGTTGAATTTTGCTTTAATCGAGGCATTTTTTAATTGTTATTTTTATTCTGAGTATTTTCTGCATTTAGAAGGGAACTGTATTTGGATAAATTGTTGAATGCACGTTGTAAGTGCACGTTTGTCACAAAAGCGGAAAAATCCACGGTTTAATATAGCGATTATATGACTTAGGTTTTTATTAATTGTGAAAAGTGAATTTTAAAAGAGAAAAGTAATTGTAAAGAAATTCTTCTATAAATCTAAAATCTTATATTTCTCTATATAGCTATCTTCAATATAAATCTTTATAGCTAATTGTAAACCATATTATTGCTAATAACCTCGCAGCTAATACAACAACGTTGAAACAAATATAATAATAATATTAGCAACAACAATAAAAGCCGCACAATTCTTTAGGAATGAATATATCGAAATTCCTCCTCACAGAATGAACAAGAACTCTAAAGCACTAATTTATGCAATAGATGCTGCCAAACATAAATCTATTAAAACACCATACACCATACCCTTACACCATAAAGAACTCGCAAATAATCTCTCTAATGCAATCGCACAACACTAGCAACATATTTAATTTGCCAACTAACGAGCGTCGAAGCAAGAACGCGGAACACTTAGTACTCTTCTATATTTGCATAAGATTGTTAATCCTGCGAGGGACGTTGTTGCATAATCGATCGCCTGCTCGTCCCCCGTACCGTTACCTTAATCTTCGCTCGGGAATTTTTGCGATCGTACCGCAGTGTCAACGGTTGTCACCCCTCGCCGATAAAAGTCCCGCCGCTGACACTCGGCGCGCCGTGCGCTCGCGCTCGCGCGTGGGCGTGCGGATCTCGTAGGTGGAGCAGCCGTTTCTATGCGCACGCGAGTGCATTGTCTCCCGGTATCCGCCGAATCGACGGTATCCGCTTTCGGGTAACCGTCGATTGAAGTGTCGAATAGATTTTATTACACGTACCCTCGGTCTTCCGTTAATCTCTCCCCGCGGATCTACGACGGTCTCCGATCGTCGCCGCATCTCCCTCGCCGTAAAAATCGCGCCACTTTGCATCCTCGTATTCTTCTGTTCCCGGTGTCTCGTAGTTGGCTTTTTTACGAACGAACGCGAATTATTCTGCGCAAATTATTTTTCATATGTCGTTTAACCTCTTATCCCGAGGATAACCTCATTACCGAGCATGGCGTCGATTTATAACTAAATGTGTGAATTTCATGGTATTAGAATTTTTCACATTTCTTAAACAATGTGGGAAATTGATGCATTAATAAATTGTTTGTTTCTTGACATTTAATGTTTGGAGGAATTCTTTTTGGCGATTATGTTATTAGACACTCACGTATCAATCAATGACCACTGATAACCACTAGTTAATAACTAATTTTAGTATGTGTACTGCCGAAGCAAGTACAAATACTAAAATTATATAATAGTATATATAGTACATATAGTATAGCTATATACAATATTAGCTATATATATATATTCTTTTCTTAGTGTATCGTACTTATACAATTTCACTTTAATCGTTTACTTTAATAACTAATAATACAATTGAGTAAACCACGAAAGTCACTATAATATTGCTTCGTGCCTACGGGATTAAATACAACCCTTTTAAGAAATCTATAATCTACTAAAGGATATTAAATTATTCTGATGCAATTAACCTAATATGTGTACTCTTCATGGAACAATTTCTTAGATTTCATAAAGCGCTGCTTATTTTAAGTAAAGTGTGAAATATCCTAGTTTTTGCCAGGACATCGTGGCAACGTAACAGAGTCAAAGCAGAGCGAGCGTGTCAAGCAAGAGAACGTAAAACGATCGTGAAACGTGGTTCCGCCGTATAGACGTGCAACAAGTCGAGCGGTGAAAAATGATCGTGCTCACCGCGACGTTACTCGGGCATCAGATGGTCAAATCTCGAGGCATAACACTTTGTACGAAGCTTAGCCGCGTTTAACCCGTGAGGGTGGCGCAGATATCCCGGGGTGCGAACGTCCGCTTAAATCACGGTCGTTAGGCGGCAATGATCGAATCTGGAGCAGATCTCCGGGCTACCTGAGAGAGAGAGAGAGAGAGAGAGAGAGAGAGAGAGAGAGACCCGGGCTTGGAAATACGACGCGCGATTAAAACGAACCTGCCCGATTCCCGTGCATCGTGCCCAGCCGATAGTTTCCCATCGGTCGGCCCGCGAGATTGAGTTATCTATCTGCCGACTAATCTTAACAACGTTGACACTCCGCCGTGGCGACCGAATGCCACACACCTCGTGACGGTTCACGTTAACGACCCGGCGATTGTCTGCCGCGATACCCGTGCGATCCAGAAAAGGGCAATTATCGAGCGGGAACGAGCAACAGAGAGATAGCGAGAGAGAACGAAAGAGCGCAATAGAGAAAGAATGAAAGAGTAAAAGAGAGAGAGAGAGAGAGAGGGTGAGAGGGGGGGTAGAGCGAGGCGAGAGGGCGAGGCGAGGCGCCAAGTCGTGAGCTAGTTGTTAAGTGATTCCGATAACCTCTCAATCGTCCGGCAAACCGAGCTAGAAGGGAGACTCTCTTTCGCAGAAAGCGAGAAAAATCGGCGTTGGGGGCAAACAAGGCCCATCGCCGCCTCGGCCGCGGTGCCGTGGAATAATTAACGGTGGTCCCGGGGACCGACCTGGATCGCGAGAACGTATCGCTTCCTTGTCCCGGGTTCCTCTTCGCCGGCGTTCACGTCCAGCGACACCTTGAACACGACGGTAACGGTTGTCGACACGACCGGCCACCATCTGAAAACCGCTGCAGAAAATCTCCGGGACCAGGCTCGCCGCAGCTGCGACAACTAGATCATCCGGTTACGGCAGCCGAAACACGAGTTCCTCGATCTAAACGCGATCGCGAAATTTTATTTCAGCGGAGGATGACGGGTCTTGGAAGAGTTCAGATGGGAGACACGGTTTGGACGAGTCTGTGGTTGAATTTATTTTTAATGTGTATATCAGAGTTCTATAGGTTATACTAGAAGTTGCAGGTAGATCATTTGGTGATCTATTACTATTTTAATGTTTTATATACATTTTATGTATAATGCAGTTCTGCGAATTATTTTGATATTTCAGAAAATTGTTCAAGGTAAAAGTTAATCTGGATTATTAGTCAGAATAACTTGAGATAATTATCGTTGAAAATATTGTTTTACTAGAATTCTAAAATAGTATTAGTTTCGTTAGGCTTTGCATTTTGTTGCATTATTATAATAATTTAATACAATTAATATAATAATTTTCAGCTTGATGGCGATTTACGACTACCATTTTTGCGAAATATGCGTCGCAAATAAAATTACATTGGCGGACATAATTTTCCAGCAGACCTCATACAAAAACTACTATAACGATTCAATCGCAACAACAATGGCCTCCGTTGAAACGCCGGTCCATTATCGTCTGATCAACCCGGAAATATTCGAGCCTCGCCGACGTCGTTACCGGAGCAATGATTGGCCGAGGAGGAACGGAAAATATTAGTTTCGTTGGTGGCTGAGAGACGGAAGGACGAGCGACTCTCGTTATTACCGCGAAACGAAACGCGCCTCGCTTTACGAGGCAATATATTTTTCGGTTCGAGCTGATGCCGCGTGAAACCGAAAAAGAGGATGTGCCGGAAGAGAGCGGCGACGGCGGGCAACGCAGCTTGCAGTCCCCGGCCGGCTTCGTTTTCGAGGACGCGCGACGGTAGTCGGCTCCCCGCAGATTTGTGGCCGTCTGATTGAAATGGACTGCGCCCCGATCCTGTTCGCCCGCGATCTCATCCGCCCGGATCTATCTATAACCGGCCGGCGACTTCCTTATGGCAAGATAAAAGCTGCTGCGCATTCGGAATCACGGGGATGCGTCGTTCTACAATGAACCGATCGCGAAGGAGTTGCTCGGTGTTGCTGAAATGTTTTTAATTGCGTGAGAGAACAGTCCTTTTATATTCCCAATTTTTCTTTTGAGTTTTTAGGTTATGATTCTCTGGAGAAACCCTCCTATGCATTTTAATCGACGCAGATTTAATTTCTGCATTTTAATATGTCTTTTAAGTCGATCTGATAGATATTCTTTATATATCTTGGACATTTTTTTTAAATATCCAGACACTTATTTTAACTTTTAAGATGTGATATGAATTTTAATTTATGCAGATCAATTTAATTTAATTGTAGTAAAATTGTAAAGTAAATCAGTGTATCCTCGCATCTCCTTGATTTTCTCATTAAATATTCAAACTCTCATTTAAATTTTAAAGAAGTAATGCGCATTTTTATTCATCCAGATGATTAAAGACTCAACAATAACCTTAACCAAACAATCTCTCTTATTGTCCCATCCATTTCCATAATCAATTCGTACTCCGTCCGCCATTAATTTACACAGATACGCGGTGCGTTCACCTGTGTCGCGGGGCTCCACGGTTAATTAAATTACAGGCTAAGAGCTTGAACAATTTGCGATTTCACGGGAGACGCGTCGGTCGGGACGCCGGCGTCGGCAACAGATCCCCGTCGATAATAACAGTCGAAAGGATGACACGTGTCGCGGCGAGAAATCCGGACGCACGTATGTATGTGTATCGTGAGAGGCAAGGGAAGCGTATGGAGCGTCGCGGCGGTGGAATTTTCTATGCGGTGGCTCGCGCGAATCAAAGTCAAGGTAACTGTCACGTTCGATCTGAACGGGAGGATTCCCGGTGGCACAAAACACAGCCGGTCTACGACATGAGCGAAGGCTGAGAGGAACGGAGGCCGGAGCGAACCGATACACACGTGCAAGTACTTTCTGATGCGAGGCGATACTGCGCGACCGGCTGCTGCTCCTCTAATGGATTCAAAGATGGATGATCGGTTCGCGAGGGCGAGGGACCGGTGTGTTGCCTGCAACGATAAAAAAAAGAAGAACGGGCCTGAGAAACTAGGAGCCGATCTTTCTCGTCGCTTAGGAAAATCGGCGGCCGACGGTCTCGTTTGTGAAGATGCTGTGCGAGGGAGATTGGGATCGCGCGGTGTTTCACAGATCGAAATTTAGATCAGATGTTATACTGTATAGATAAATAGTGTATGTATATAGCTGTTGGTGTATAGATGAAGGTGCAAAGTTGAGGTTAATTTATTGAGTAGATTTTAAAATATAGAAAAATTAAAAAATACAGTTTTGAGAAAAAGTGACGTTTTCTTTGGTTATTTAATTTTATTAATATTCATCGCTGGACAATGAAGTTTAAGAATTTTTGCAAAATTGTCTAGGTCTAATACGAGGCTATAAACATGCTAAATTAATTTAAGAATGCTCTAGTATTATACATAATTTATTAAAATGATTAAGAGGTATTTTTATCGAACTCACAATTTTTATTGTCACATAAATATCCACAGTTTAGTGACAACTAAAAAAGAAATATCTTACATATTACAATTTGATTAATATTTAGAATTTGACAATGGGATGGTGCCCTTTTTGGAAACACTACTTTTTAAGAAAGTATTTCTTCTTAAATATTTTATATATTTATATACAATAATTAAACCTTATTTCTTATAAGAAGGTATAATTATATACCTTGTCAACCATTTTGTTGCAAAATCTGCTGCTTAAATTTTACACAGTTTCCCTCAAAATTTAATTCATTACAGCATTGATGATTTAAGAAATTGAGGAATATAATTGTAGAATTTTAATTGTAGAATTATAATCGTAGAATTATAATCGTAGAATTATAATTGTGGAGTTATAATGTATTATATTTTTAGAATTATAATGTAGACTTATAATTGTGGAATTATAATTGTAGAATAATGATGAAGAATTATAATTCAAGAACTAATGTACGACCCATATTCTTTAAAAAAAATATAAAGAAATCGATTTTTATAAATTTGTAACCAACTACATCAGCTTGTAATTTTAACCTTACGCAGACGCCCCCACAAGAATCCCTATAACTAACCAATCACCCCAAAACCAGAACATAAACTGAATTTTATATCTCACATAGCAGCTACCTATACCTCATCCCCAAAACGCTCCCTATCAATCCACCACACCTCCTCCCATCCTCGTCTGACTCTAAACGTCCTCAACCCCTTATCGCGAAATCCCGCGAGAGTAACGGACCCGTGGCGGGCTTTCCGTCGGTACCGCGGCCGGTTTTCGGCGTGTCAAAGGGAATTCAATAACGCCGGTCCCGATTCAGGGAATAACAAGTACTTGTAATCGCGCGATGAATTTCCTCGTGGCAGTGACCGGCGATAAATCTCCCCGGGGCGCATTACCGCGTGCATTTTTCAACGGCGTCATTTTCGTACCTGAGCTCGGTCCGCGGCAGAGGCGGACAAAGACGGACAGGTAGACGCGTGCGGGAGCGAGCGAGTCAGAAAAAGAGAGAGAGGAATTGAGAGATAGAGAGAGAGATAGATAGAAAAATTGAGAGAGTGAGAGAGAGAAAGGGAGTGAAAGAGAGAGGAAGAGAAAGAGAGAAAGAGAAGGAGAGAGAAAAAGAGAGAGAAAAAGGAAGAGAGAGAAGAAGAGAAAGAGAGAAAAATTGAGAGAGAAAAAGAGAGAGAAAAAGGAAGAGAGAGAAGAAGAGAAAGAGAGAAAAATTGAGAGAGAAAAAGAGAGGAAGAGAAAGAGAAGGAGAGAGAAGTTGAGAGAGAAGAAGAGAAAGAGAGAAAAATTGAGAGAGAAAAAGAGAGAGAAAGAAAGAGAGAGGGGGCAGGCCGAAAAAGAAGAAAAAGAAACCGCGAAGAAACGGTTAGATGTATGCGCGTACGCTTCGTCTCTTCGAGGAGTCGGGCGTATCGGGCCGTCGTCGGTCTCGCGCGCGGTGCGAGCGCGCGCTCGCATGAAAACGCACGGGGACGGTAAATTTCGCGAGAGCCGGTGAGCACGTCACAATTCAAGATTAACCAGGACGAAACGGAGAGCACCGGACGGGGCTCCAGTGTCGTATCAGAGACGGTCGAGTGCCCCGCGCCGCGCTCGCTGCTATCTGTCCGCGCTGTTCCGCTTGAAAGGGAACGAGGAAAAGAGGGCCCGTGCCTCTTGTCCAGAACGAATGTCCTGTGATAATAAGCGAACATCTCGCGGGCCGGTCTCCGCCGTTCCGGTTTGCTCTCCTTGCCCCGATAAGCCGCGAGGAACGCGCTGAAATCGGCCGCAGAAAACTCCCCGACTGCCGGATCCGCGAATGATCGATGCGGCGGCCTCGAAAATCACCGCATTCCGGCGCCTACGAGCCAAAATCACCTTTGTATTGTTGCAGAGGGTCTCCTTTGTCATCGTTCGCGCGAAACGGAGCTTCTAAAATTTGTTTTTAGCTGCTCCTTCCGCGGAGATTGACAATAACCTGCGAATATTAACACGACAAGGTGTATTTAACCCTTTGCGCTCAAGACTGCTTCAAATGCTAAATGAAGACTTTTGTTTTAAATTATAGTATTAATGGTACATATGAGATCGAACGTGTGCGCTTATAGGAAGCTTTTACTATATGAAAATTGATTGATTATAAACGAATTTAATAATTATTATTCTTTATTAACAGGCTAGTAAGACTCTTTTGAGTTACATGGAGTTACTGCACATAGTTCGGATTATGTGAAAATTCTTTTGAAAATAGTGCAACAATTTTTAGTGTCACTTCAGAGTCGACTAGAGTGGGAAGGATTAATTAATTATTTAAAACATGTGGATTTAGTACTCTGTAACTATCTACAATTCTAATAGTTTGAAACAGAACAGGCTGGTATTAAGGAATTTGACATGGCGCAAGTGGCTGCTTAAATAAATTAATTAATAAGCTGTTGCAAACAACAGACGAGATAATGTTATACTTGTCAAATACAGCCAACAATTTTTCAAGAAAGAGTTGTGTTACCACTTTATTTATTCCTCAATAAAAGAAATAACGTCGCAATAATCGGTGACAGTAATCGCAGCCCCATACACTGATCAAATGACAGCTCCGCAGCTTCCGCAGCAAGATATGCAATCTCGAGGTCGTCGGTGTATTAACGTTCGTCCTCAGAGCGTTAATAGCGCCATGACTCCAGTTCGTTAGCAGACAGCGATCATCGAATTCGAAAGCGTCGTAGGCGATGTTCCGGCCGCGAATAAATCCGTGTCAGGCGAGAGGTTCGTGGAATTTCCTTAAAAAGCGTCAACCCGGAAACGCTCGCCGACGAGGAAAGAGAGAAACAGAAACAGAAAAGAGGAAACGTGACGAAGGAACCAGTCGTAAAACGTCGTCGGTAAAAAGAAAAAAAAAATTGAATTATATTTAATTACCGCGCGCGAGACGTCGCCGCTTCATCGGGGCCACGTCCGCCGTATTTGGCGTGACGGACTGCGCGCGCGAGTTTTTAATGACGCGTCCGCTCGAATCGGTCCGGATTGTAAATTAATTACAATTAAGAGTCGCGACGGTGTCACGCCTAACGCCCGTGTCCGCCGAATTCCACTCGTAAATTCGATAACGCCCGTCCCGCGCGCGCGCGCGCCCGCGCCTGTTCGCGGCGCAGCTGCACAAAGTGCAACGTATCCTACGGTCCACCACCGGCAGCATCGAGAGAAAGGGAACGTCCCGAGATTGGGCTCCGGCGAAGAGGGGAGGGTGAGACGGCGGGGGAAATCCTAAGAGGATTCGGCGCGTCTCGAAATCACATTTTTAATGGCTCGATTTCTTTTAATTGTTTTTACACGATTACCAGGGGACGACAAGCGGCCCCGGGGCCTCCGACCACCGCTCTTGATCCCGTCGCTCGGGCTTGACTGTCGATTGCACCCGGCTCGGACGATACCTAAAATGGTCCACCGTCGTCCTGTCTAGCTTGCCGTGTCGCAGAGAGTTTTATTGGTCCCTTTACGTTATTTAGATACGCTTTAAAATTCACGCACTTTTGCTCTAATTTTATCGGTACTTTGAGTATCGTATGGTACTTCTTACAGGAATATCTCTTGTTCAGTCATATATCTCATACTCATTTGTCATAAAATACTTATGTAAAAGTTATATCAAATAAATTTTTACTTTTGGAAACGTAAAAATATTCTATACATTATTTTTATATTTTTGATATACTTCTATTCAACTTTTCAAAGAGTAAAAATATAGAGAACGTAATAGAAGCTGTAGAAATTAATTTTGAATTATACTTTGAATTAGTTAAATATATTAAAATTTTGTCAAACTCTTGAGATTATGATGTGGATGTCCAAGTATTAATATAGCAAATTTTGTGGTTTTTTTATACTCTTTCGAAATAGTCTGACAAGATTTACCAAGACGATGCATCAATCACTTTTACTTTATTCTTTACAGTAGCAAATTAAGAGTCATTTATCACGGCACTTATTACAGAATTACATCTGATCTACAAACAAAAAGTTCTATGACATCTAAGTAAAATAGAATAAATGAATTTTCGTTTTAAAAATGTGTCTTCATATTCCTGTAATACATATTTTCTTCAATATTCTCTTTATAATTCTATTGCTTATAATTCTATGCAATTCCTTATAGACCTATGCAACCCTTTATAATCCTATGTAACAATTTATAATCCTATGTAACAATTTATAATCCTATACAACTATTTATAATCCTATGCAACTCTTTATAATTCTATGCAACCCTTTATAATACTATGTAACAATTTATAATCGTATACAACTATTTATAATCCTATGCAACTCTTTATAATCCTATACAACTCTTTATAATCCTATTCAACTCTTTACAATCCTATGCAACTTTATAGATAACCGTCGCGAGTATAATTGCAGTGACACCCGTCCTTGTTTGACGAACTCGGCGAGCTGATCTTCCGTGTACGTTCGTGCAGGCTCGCGGTGTCGTCCCCGTTCTTGCATATTCACGAGCCTGCTCTCCGGATGATCGCGTAAGGGGTAACCGAGCCGGTTCGCATTGAATCGGGTATCTTATCTGGTGTAATTTACATTCTACAGTTCAGGCTCAATAAGTAATGGAGTTAAGGGAAACGGTGCAAAAGTGGGACACCGGCCCGAACGCGGGGTTTTGCCTTAGAAGAAGAGTTGCGGTTGCAACAGAACAAATTGAAGGTGCCACCGATCGGCACCGGGGGATCAGTTCGCATTCCGCGCGATCCTTGGCGCTACCGTTTCGGTTGAAATGTTAATTGACCGTGGAATGCGCGAGAGCTGTTCCATAAAGACTGAGACTAATATCTGTCCGACCATGCAAACAGCTTAATATATCCCATTGTCTTTGCGCAATGGAATAATTAGTATACCGGAATAACGAGTATGTGTGCGTACATATAAATGTGTGTGTGTATGTACATATGTGTGTCCCGACCCGGAGCAGCCACGGTCCCAGCTTCTCGTCTCGGTCGCCGCGCGGTTTTGCAACTTGCAATTTCACAAGACGGCGAAGAGCAGCAATGAAAAACTTTCTCGGTAAATATTCTTCTGCGGGGTCGCCTTTCTCTCAAGCTCTTTGCCTGCCTTTGAAAAAGCCCTCGATACGCCAGAATTCCGTGACTTTTACAAGCGAACGGACGAAAGTTACTGCCCGGGCAGCGACGGTTCCTTAACTTCACGCTGCTTTTATACGATGATACGTCAAACGATACCGAAACAGCAGAAACTCGTCTCTTTCACCGCGGAACCCGGATCGCCAATCCCCATTCCTGTATGCTCGTGGTGTAATTGCTATGAAATTACACGATACATTTTAACGGTTCAGCTTCTACTGAAATTCTTCGTTTAATTTTTTATTTTTTGATCGGCAATTTTTTAATACTCGAACAGCAACTATTATTTAGTCAATGAAAGACTCACATGGTCACGTTACGATCGATCAACTTTAACTTTAATTTTTTACTCTAAGGAAATTGATAGTTTCAACGAAAAATTTTGCGTACGTTATGTTGAAAGGTTAATAAAACTGGTAACAAATACTCGTGTCAATCTTTCTCTTTATTACAGAAATAAATAATAAAAAGTACCCCTCCTCTTTAGAGGAAATATTCATTTTTCGTAGCTGCCTTTACGAATTTTTTAAAGAAAAACTGTCGAAGCTACTACAATAAAGTTTTCCACGATTATTATATACACCTTCAACAATACTCCTAATTTTTTTTATAACGAAATACAGCACAGTATCCATGCAACAAATACCTAAAATAACCCTAATATAAGAAAATTGATTCTCAGCGTTCAAATCGTTTCTCACAAAAATAAAATTAAAAATCCGCAATTTCGCACCTTTTCGAGCTACCAAAAAAATCCTCCTCAATTCTCGAAAGTCCAAGGTGCCTGAAAACGTCATAAAATCAGAGGCGCGATGTTCCCGGCGTTTTAATGACCGCGTTCGCCTTAATCGCGGTCCCTGTTCCGGCAATTTCCACGAGGACTGGAGCCGCTCGCCGAAACAATGTTTTACATACCCGTTCGCGGCGGTGGAACAAATGCCAGCGCGGGAGCAGCAGCCGCGCGGTCCCCGGATTCCCGGTTGCACTCTCGACGAGAGATCGCGCCGCGGTCCCCACGAACGGGAGGAGGAGGAGGCGTGTGTTTGGGTTCCAGAGCACGAAATCGAGAGTGGCCGGTGATCCGGTGGCGTGCGCTGGAACGCCGTCCGGAATTCCGAGAAGCCGCGTGCTGCGCTGATAAAGAGCGAAAAAAGAAACGGCCGCGCCGCGGAACGGAGACGGAACGAGAACAACCGGAATAAGGAGACGTTCGGTAGCGGCTCGGTGGTCCCCTTGCCCAATCAGGAACACCGCGGGGCCGGTTTATTAACCCTTCCGCTCATAGAACGAGCCGCGGTGTAATTGCGTTAACACCTCGCCGCGGTTTCTGCCGTCGAGGTTTATCTTATGGTGCTGCTCCTTGAAACTATTCACCTTTTATAGTTCGACGATATAAGTCGACGCTATAAACCTTATAGTTGTCAGTAATATTAAAAGTAATATTTAGATATTAATTGACAATGAAAATGTGAGGAGAAAAATTTTAAAATTGTAATATATAAGCTATTTGATTTTGATAGAGATACTATAGAAAATTATATCACATTGTGGATCACAATGAGATTGAATGGCAAGCAGTGATAAATTATTAGATGACTTTGAAGTTATAATAAATTATAAAGGGTGAAGTGTACTATTTTATAACCACGGAAACTTTGAAACGGTTTAATTTTTAATTTCGTACGATTTCTATTAAGACAGATTCTAACACAATTTGTGTATGCAATACATAATTTCTTTTATTCTAGAAAATTAAAATTGAGAAATTAAATTATATGACATACTTAAATTTTTCTGTATAGAAGTCCACGTGATAATTGAAGAAAATAGCCTCTTCGTCTATAAGCTAAATAATTACAATTCTAACTACATGAAATTGTCTGCATGATTCTGTCCCCCTAAAAATTACTATCATTTCTCTCCGAACGACAACAGCAAGGAACGCCATATTAATACATAATAATCGACTCATACCAACGTGACATCATAGTCAAGAAAATGCAAATTCAAATACAGTCATGATTAATCAGCTTTTCGCAACAGACTTTACCAGGCGGATCATTAGTGAGTCAGATTAGGCCGTTTTCCACATCGGGGTTTCGTAGCCGAGCAGGGCCGAAAACTTATGGTTGACGCACCGGGACCCACCGCGCTCGTGACACAGGCTCCGGGTGCAAATTGTGCGCGGTATTTCACCTGAACCCGAGCGGTCCAGCGGTTTATGATCGCACTCGGCATATTTGCGTTGAATAGGCCGATAAATACTAAGCCCGGGGAGACAATAGACTTATAGTTATTGTCACCGGGACGGTTTAAGTCCGCCGGCCGGGCATTGTAGACGCGGGCCGCGCTTTTAATTTAATGATCGTATTTCCCGATCGCAAAAATACCGGGGAAAAAAGTGGAAGAAAGAGGGGAAAAAAAGAAGGAACGCCGCGGACCGCGGAGTCGAACCGCGCGGGGTTCGTTTATTCGTTGCGAGCGCGGCGAGCGCGTTCCGCTCAATGGAAATCGAAACGATCGCGATCAATAGGCTCGGCTGACCTCGTTCCCGCGTACCATTCGGACAGCCGTGTAATCGTAAACTTTTTCTTTCTCCGCCGTTCCTTCCTTTCTTTTTCCTCCCTGCTTTTTTTCTCGTCTCCCGACTCGCGCGCAAGCCGCGGTGATTAATCGCGCCGACTCGCGGACTAGATAACGTGAAATTAAACGCGAGCGGATTGCGCGAGCAACGATTTGTTCGGCGCGGGCAAACGGAGCTCCTCGACCGCGTCGCCGACGAATTTCCTGGACCACCCGTCGTGAGGCCGGGTCAAAATGACCCATATTTTGTCTTAAGAACAACTGACATTAATAATTAATACGATATAATAACAAGCGAGATATTAATTTCTAATAAAGGCTACGATATTTAAAAATTTTTAAGGAACAATCTTTAATTTTTACACCGCGATAATATTGTCAGCTGTTGAGTGACACTCGTTCAAAAATTTTACGACATATGTGCTTTATAAATATAGCAAAGGTTTAAATAGATTTAAAGAATTTAACCCTTTGCTCTCGAGTGGCGCCTTTGCGGCGCCATTAAAATTGTCGTAACACATTCCAGAATTATTCTTACAGATTTCGTCAAAGCTTAGATTTAAAAAATTGTTAAAACTGTAATTGTTACATGTGTCACAAGACTCAATTTCATACGCATAAAATGAATTTTGTTATGCAAAATGGAAATATTGGAAGCCAGAAAAGTTATTACAGATTCGCAGTTGATACGTCTTCGAGTGCAAAGGGTCAACATTAAACCTATGAGATACATCAAGTGACCGGTTATTAAACCTGCGGCAGGATTTTTAAATTCATTATCCTCGCTTTTCCTTAACTCACTGTACTAGTAATGTATGTACATACGTTAGTAATACATGCAAATTCAACAATGATTGTTACAATAATGTATGCAACTGACGCGAGGCTTGTACTGTCGGACCGGCTTCGGGGATTAAGAAGATCAACGTCAATCTCAAAGAACTGGCTTGTAAATCACTAATAAAATATTGATGCGCAGCAGGAGCAGGGTTAACTATCGAGCAGATCGGAACGACTGGTTCCTGGCTCTGCCTTTAACAGTTATTGAAATCGTGTGAATCATTGTAGCCAACATATCAATTTTATTATTATTATCGTGATTTTATTATTACTATTATTATCATTTTATTACCATTTTATTACTATTACTGTCATTTTAAAATTAGCGTTATTATTACTGTACCATTAATATTGATATTATCTTATTATTATTATTAAGATTATTATTATATTTCTAGAGAAATTAAAACGTCATTTAACTCATTGACTCTAAATAAATAAATGAATAAATAAGTAAACGTTTCTGTAAGAAAGATATTGACGAATTTCTTTGTCAGAGCATACAATATACTAAAAATCGTGCGAAGTTTAAATAAATCCACCCTTGCTATTAATAAAATAACATAATACATGCATCGATCGTGCTTGATAATTGCATCGCGAAACAAATCATAGCTCGTTTCTATTTCCGAAGAGAAATAGTGGTCCGTGGAGCGGGTCTCGGAATAATCTCGCAGACCGCAAACAGGTGCATAAATAAAGCGGATCGTCGGGGAGGGGGCGCGCAGCCAAATCTGGTGACGCCATCGAGCTACCGTCGCCCGTACAAATGACCTTATACGGCGGACTGGTGCACCTTCGTGGCCTGCAAAATCTCCGGGATAAGGATCTCGGATATTCGGCAAAACCGTCCCGTCGATCTGAAATTCGAGCACGACCAGTTGAACCGATCTTATCGCCGGCTACTCGGTTCTCGCGGGGCCCGCTAAAACGACCCCCCCCCCCCCCCTCTCTCCCGATGTGCCCACGGAACCAAAGACGAGAAAGGAGAAACGCGTGGGCGTCGCTTTACGCTGACTATTAATTAGCAGTTAATTATCGAGCGGTTGCTCTCGGACCCTGTCGATAACGCCGACAAAATCTACCGGCGCCTTCGAAATCGCGCTGCCTAAAATTCACCGAACCCCTAATCTGTCGGAGGCAGACATTTTTCTTAGAGACTGACATTTGCCTTAGTTTTTAATCATACTAATTGCCGCTTTTTGTTTCTTTGATAATTTATTGAGATTTTTTAGTTCATCTGTGCACTTTGAAATCGGTGATTTTGTGTATAGTAAAGGGTCTTATTGTATTGATAATTCTCGGTGAAAAATAATTATTTAATAATGTAGAAACATGTTTCATAGTATTTCGATGTTTATCCACGATATTTGAAGTTTATTTGAAAGATTTTTGAAGTAATTATTCAAAATTATTGAAGGAAATATAGGAAGTGTATTTAAGTATCTGGTTTTATAGGTTAGGGTGACTTCTAAGAAATAGAAAACAAATTGATGTAAATTGGACAACGTTAATTTGGAAAATCGTTATGAATAATTTCTATCAATGCATTGCTTTCAGTCTATAGTTGTTAATAAATTGCGGATTTTAAAGAAACCACATAATTTTTGTCTCTTATATTGTCTTTATTTAGTTTAGTTTTTAGACTTTGATGCCGGCAGAGTTCAATTTGATTTAAATTTAGAAGAAATGAATAATATTCATATTTATATCAAATATTTAATGAAATTTTTATTTTATAGTTTGACTCGTTATTACAATGCAAAAAGTTAAAAATTTTTCTATCGGATATTTTCATTCCCTACTTCAGAGTATTGCGACCATTTCCAATACACAACCCCTTCCCCTATTATCCTCCAGCAAAGAAGACGCTCTTCTCGTAACCGCATGCAAGAGCGGATCAATAACCGCGCACCTGTTTCTTACGAAGCGCGTCCGCGAAAGAAATCGCGCGTCGAACAACGCGGCGTCGCAGCGGGAATTCATTACACCGCGCGCTGCGTCTTCGGTTCGCTCGATTTTGGTTCGACGCCGCCGGAATCTGCATCGCCGTTTGGTAATAAACGGTTACAACATTCCCAGCGGTTTCGTGAGGAAAATGCGAGATTTTTGGACAGAACGGAGGCCCCCGCTGTTTAGTATGTATCTCGACTCGGTACGCGTCCTGGCAAAATATGGATCAGAGGGGCTAGCAAAACAAGTCAAACTGTAGCAGGTATGAATTATCCATTCGTCTCTTGGCCAGACGAACGCGCGCGCGCATGGCCGGGTTTCTTTTACCATACGTTTTGCAGGTAGACGCGGCCATAAGTCTCTCTCTGCCCGATGATCCTTACCTTGAACGGACGGTATTATTACGCAACCGTGTAAACGGCGAGCATGGGCCCGCTTCTGAATCCTTCGGAAATTTCACGTGTTTTCTGGCAAGGAGACCAGGTATTCGCGAACAATAGTTTACCTGAGAGCAGTTTGGAATGGAGACTAAAGTATCGAAATTGTGATTTTGTGCTCGACGTTGTTGAATTTTGAAGGCGGTTAATGTATAGTGTGTGTTCGCAATTTTATTACATATTTTAATGTATTTTGTATATTAATGGTTTCGTAACAGTGTGAAAGTTATAGATGAACAGAAAGATTGTTGCGGAATAAAAAAAGAATCATTTTGATTGGCTTGCTAGTTTTTGTAGTTAAGTACTGTAATTAAGTACAGTTTCTGGCAATTTAAATGAGAGGAGTAGATGGAGATGAATAAGTATATTGTGAATTTTTAAGTAAAATCGTGATTTTTAAACTATATTCTAAGAAATGGAGGTTGAATAAAAATCTGTTTCTTCTATTAATCATTTTAATAAGATGAAGATTAAAATAAAAGTAAAATAAATAATCTCAAAATTAAAACATACTTGTACCAATGCTATATTATACGAAATTTGATTCTCGCAACCTAATCGCAACTTTCCCAATCATCCGCGTACCGCATCGTCGCTAACGAGTCGACAAAAACTGCCGAAAAACCTGACAAAGCGGACCGTCGAGATCATAACTCAACCACCACGCGAAGGAAAGTGTTAACCGTCCCATCAAAACAGCTCGCGTTTCCGTTCCCCGTGTAATGGATCACCCGAGCCGGGCCTGAAAATTAATGCGCCAACTAAGAAGGCAATTTTTAATAATGAACGTCCGTGGCCGTGGCCGCAGCGGGCAGAGAGGCCTCGTCTTACTCGGGCCCCCGATTGAAATAAAGTGGCGAGGAGAAAACGGCGGGGCCCGTGGCGCGCGGAGAGATAGAGAGAGAGAGAGAGAGAGGCATCGCCACGAGAATTTATGCCAATTTGTTTGGACTCCGTCGCACGAACGAGAGGCTCGGGAGAGCTACACACTCCGCGGGGCCGGGGCTCTCTCGCTTTTGATTTGTGCCCTCGTTATACGCGGGCCGGTGCGTGGTTGGATCGCCTAATTTCGTATTCCCTGGGCCACGAGCGCGTAATTCCACCTTAACGAATCTCGCTGCGTCCGGAGCAGCTCCCCTGAAGACAAAGACCGCGGCGCCCAGAGGAACGGAGAGGAGAGACGCGGAGAGAGAAGAGAGAAGAGAGAAGAGAGAAGAGAGAAGAGAGAAGAAGAGATAAGAGGAGAGAAGAGCGGAGAAGAGCAGAGAAGTGGAGAGGAGAGCTTGTAAGAGAGAAGAAGAGAAAAGAAGAGAGAAGAGGAGTGAAGAGGAGTGGAGAGGAGAGCTTGTAAGAGAGAAGAAGAGAAAAGAAGGGAAAAGAGGATAAAGAGGAGCGAAGAGGAGAGGAGAGCCTGTAAGTAGCGTCGACAACAACAGTATCGACGACTCGGGGCCGAGAGGAAGAGAACAAGGGGGAAGAAGAAGCGGTCGGAGCGCGGCAGAAAAACGGGCGGGAAAAAAGGAGGAACGGGACGAAAGAAGAAAACGAGGAGAAAGAAGAATTAAGAAAAAGTCGGGTCGGAACGATGTCGGGGGTGGCTGCGGGGGAGGCGGCGACGGCGACGGCGACGGCGGAGGAGGAAGAGGTGGAGGAGGGTGGAGGCAAAAGGAGCTTCCTGTTCGGAGGCTCGTTAAATCCCGTCCCGGGCATCCCGAGAGGCGAGCGTTAACTCTGGCCCAATTAGCATACACAGCGCAGGCTACATCGCGGAATACACCTGCTTCTTGCCTCCTACCTGGCCCTCTCTGTCCGGCGCTCCACGGCCGCGGTCTCTCCGTCGCTGTCGCTCGCGACGCGAAGACCGCAGAGAGCCCCGGCCGCAGGTGCCCCACCTGTTTCGTCGTGGCGCGTATGCGCGATGGGCCAGCGATTTACGTCGTTCGACGAACAGAGAGAGGAGGAGGAGGAGGAGGAGAGGCGGCCCACCGTTCTCGCGTATACGCGCCTCCAGCGTGCAACGGGACGTAACAGCCCCAGCGCCCCGGCACACAGCCTGTCATCATTATATGCAGATACCGCAGAACCGGGGAAAAAGTTTATGAAGTTGTCCGGCCTCGGCGCAGCTGAACGTTCCGCGCGACCCGGGACATTCGATCGGGGATCGCGACACGACCGTCCACCATGATCGATGATCGAACGCGACTGCTGCGTCCCGCGGAACCGGACACCGGGTTGCGCGATCGTGGAAGCAAGGCACAGGTGCGAAAGGTGGCTGCCGAGAGATTCGGGAAATGGAACTTGGCGAGGAGTGCTAAAGTTGATGCAGTGATGATAC
This sequence comes from Augochlora pura, assembly GCF_028453695.1. NCBI lineage: Eukaryota > Metazoa > Arthropoda > Insecta > Hymenoptera > Halictidae > Augochlora > Augochlora pura. The sequence goes on along the minus strand of NC_135774.1, from coordinate 13,461,869 downwards.
TTTGAATTATTTGGGGAAGAGGTCAAGAGTATATACGTTGCTCTTTGAAATCAGCTGAGAATTTTTAGTATAGGATCATTTAAGACGAAGTTATAGCCATTTGAAGTTCGACAAAGTCTGGTCAATTTTTGCTTCGTGGAAGGTTGTTCTAGTGCTGCAAAATCGGGTTCCTTTGAATGGGTATAGCAAGGTGTTAAAAAATCGTAGAATAATGCTTCTGGTCTCTTTTCAAAGAAGAAATGACCGACTTTGAGAAAATAATGGCTATAGAGTAGCGTAAAAAATTCCCAGTTCAACGTTTTTGGTCTCATTTCAAAGAAGACACTTCACACTTCAAAACCACTATAATTTCATTCCCAGAAAAAATTCCTCGCGACCTGCACAAACTGCAACTATGTAAAACAATTATTGTTCAACAACACCAAATTATCATTCAATTTTCATTATTACCATTTTACGCCTTCTTAATTATCATTCACGTCCATTCCGCAACATACCTACCCATATCGAACTGAAACCCGTATAACCAAAGCGAAAGCAGAACGGAGATTTTCGCTTCGATTCTGTCCGCATGCTTCATGGTTCCATCTTGATCTTGCGCACAGGTGCCATTCGGAAGTGCGGCCGATTTCTTCCTATAGAGACATCGTTGGTAGCGCAGGTGAATATCGCCTGGGCAAAAAGACGAAAGGAATCGCGGCTGCCCGGGGAATTCCTGTTGGCGAGGCTGCAGGTGAACGCGAAGGTCGGGCGTCGTGTAGTATATAGGCCGAATTAAATTGGAGCACGGCAGATTGCAGGTTACCGTGTCCGCTGCAGGTGCCCCGGTGTGTGTCTGGACGGTTTCACCGCCGCTTCTCGGCCGCGCGGCGTCGACCCACAGAAAAACCCGTGGATCCGGACGGTTTGCGTAATTGTCCGGGGCGAATCTCGCCCCGGAGAAAACAATTACCGGCGCGAGGCGCGAGACGGTATCTGCTCGTGCACGGTCACGGCTTTCGAGAGAGAGAGGAAGAGAGAGAGAGAGATCGGAGGAGTTCGGAGGAACGGTCGTTTTCACCCGTGGAACCCATGGGACACGAAGTCTATGATGGAAGGAACACCAGGGACCGAAGAGTTGATGCTCGGCCGGCCCAGAGTTGAACTCGCTTGACCCCGGTGTGTTCACCCACACCGACGGTGCCCGAGGCCCCGCGTCGACTTCTCCTCTCATCTTTTCCTCCCGGCCCGTCCCGGCCCCCTCCATCTTTCTTTCTCCCTTTCTTCCTTTCTATCTTCCTTACCTTCTTTCTTACCTTCTTTCTTTCTTTCTTTCTTTCTTTCTTTCTTTCCACCAAGTCTCGCCCGGACCAGGTCCTCCGCCGCCTTTCTCTCCCCCCCCCCCCCCCCCCCCCCCCGGTTCCTATTTCTTTTTCTCAGTCGCGGTTTCGGCCGCTTCGTTTGCTCCTTTTGATCCTCTCTAATTCTTCCTTTTCTCTCTGTCCCGCTCTCTCGGGCACGGCTTTCGGTGACCGCGAGGCTCTACAGGTGTCTGCCGCGCCTACTAGCCGGGGCCAGGAGAGGACGACAAGAGGGAAGAGATGCGGAGAGGCGGCTGGCGTGAGAGACAGAGAAAAGGAGGAACGATCGGCGAACGGGAAAAAATAAAACGGCGAAATAGAAGCGGAGAACCGGACTCTGCCCACAAAGGGACCTAATAATGAATCATAATGAGCGCGCGAGCATAACCGCCCAGGACCTCGTGGGTTTTACGCGGCGAAGGGCCGCGCGCCGGCGGAAGGGGCGTTACTTTCTTATGCAAAACGCCCGGTCGACGTATACGCCGCGCGTTAAGCTCATTACGGGCCCCGTAACGCGACTGCTCTAATCTTGGGCCCGCGTTTAGCGGCGCGTTGGGACTCCTTCGGGAATCGCCCGTGTCGGAGATGGGTGCTAACTTATTTGGACTGACATTATCGAATGCATTTAACGAAGTAATGACGCTATTTTAAAATGATAAAAAACAGAGTTAAAGTGCATACTTCGCGCTGTGAAATGAGCTATAGTTCATCAAAATACGATCATCTGCAACAAAGTTACAGATTTTCAAAGTTTGCCCAATTCTGCCTTAACTCTATTAGAAGTCCTCGTGCTGTGGTAGATGTTTGATTCTACGGGTCATGGAGTGACACTATAAAATCGTAGAATGCTGCATTTAGGCTCGTTTAAAAGAGCAAACTTCAGGCTAAAATACTATTTTAGTTGCATTAAGGAAAAAAATTTAGTGCAGACCGTAGAGATCTGCAAAGTTGAAAAATTGACAGAAATGGAACTTTGTTACATAAAATTTGACTGCTAACGGTACAGCGGTACTATTTGAAAATAAATTACGGTATCTTAAAGAGCAATATTTTACCTTTAAAATTAATTAAAGCTCATGGTGATACAATAATTTACAAAAAAGTTACAGCCCTTTGATTATCGTCAATTCATCCTCGCTTCGAATTTCCTTTCTCAGAACTCGTTCTCGAACTTAGCAATTTTCCTAAATTTATTAATTGGTTTAATTATCATGAAATTATGTTTTTGCAACTTTTATAACAATTTACTAGCTCTCTTATTCTAAAAAAAAATGAAAGCAGCTCAGCTCGCAAGTACATCCACCTTCGATTCGTTTCGCCGGCAACCTCGCCGAAGGTGGGAGTCGCAAGAACCGAAAAGAGGCACAAGGCTAGAGCTCTCGGAATCAGATCACCGAACAGGTGAAACGATCCGGCTCGATTATCCGTCAGACCTTGGTTCCGCGCGATCCCCGCGCGTGGGCGTCCGCAGAAACTCGGGTCTCGGGCACCTCGGCACCGGGACACCGTTCCGTCGGGTTTTTTATAGCGGCGCTGCGGCCCGAATTGTTTCTGGCTTGGGATCGTTCCGAGGGCGGTATCGAGGCGCGTGGCCAATCGATAATCGCCCACAGTGCGTATTAAACCATGCATCATCGGCATTATCGTTACGAGGGATCCCGAAACGATCCCGGCCGGCAGTATCCGCTTCCCCGGGACCGTGGGGACGCTCGTGAAATCCCGCGTAAACGATACAGGATGATTTTAAATCTGTTCATTACGCCGCGCGCGGAATGTAATCGCCGGGGTATATCTTCCGCCAGCGCAGCGCCGATTGAGCGAAAGAACTCGACCGTGGAAACGGTGAATAAATTCGTCGATCTTATCGCGAACGCGCTTTCCAGGTCCCGGCAGATCTATAAAATCGTTCCCAGCCGCCTCTTCCTTCTACCGAGGTATCGACCAGACGAATCTAAACTCTCTTCTCCTGGCGATCGGTAATTGAAATGGAACTGACCGATGACTCCAGTTCATGTCGGTGTGCAACGATCGTTTCTTTCATTACTGTAGATTTAAGGGGCGATTTGCACTTTTCAGAATTAACCCTTGCAGCGAAGAAGAGAAAGCGAGGACCCAGTCAGGCTCAAATAAACCACCGAAGGTGTCACGTGTCATTACGATTCTTTTCTCGCTGCGTTGATCAGCATTTATTTAATATTAATATTATAAGTATTAATATTTTAATTATGAATAATCGTATACAATAATAAAACAAAATCATTACAATCCATTCTTGTGGTGGAAATTAATTCTGTAATTCTAGATTTGTTATCAACTGTTTTTTAGCCCATTAAATAAATATGCAAGCATGCACCATCGATGTTACACGTGGCAATGCGTTCATTGTGTGCAGTTGCATTCTTACGTGGAGAGCAAGTTGTCGACGCTGGTTTCGTCGGTGAAACAGTTAGGAAACCGTGCGTGAAAATACCTCAGAACGCTGTCCGAAAAATGGTGGCCATCTGCCACCCCTATGATCAGGTAACGCGGCGTATCTGAGCGATCGGTGCTTACAGGTGACGATCAGGTGGATGACAGAGAAATATGCGGCTCATTCACACTCTCCTCTCGCACACGCGTTAAGGCGATGGCTGGTTGTTCAGTGGAAAACGAAGTACGCTCGACTGCATTCCTTCTAAGTCAAGTCTTCTCGCGCATTGCGATCGGCTTGTGCTGCTACTATTCTTCCGATTGCGCATTTTAGAACGAGCACGATACGAGCCGAAGTGAATAATATTCTATCGAAGCGATGTATGCTATTATGTATTTTTTGTATTTATATTTTATATTATGTATTTTTTATATTTAAATTTTATATTATATTTTTATATAATTGTTGCATCACTGAATTGACTAAGAAAATCAGATTAATTTTGCTTCTCTTTGTAATTAATTTTTATTGGAGTTGCAGAAGAATACTAGTTTGTTTTATAACCTCAAAAAAAAATAAATTCTGTATACACTGTACTTAGCATAGTTACAAGTCGCAGTCTCTAAATACTAGATGTACGAAGCTACAAATATGACTCATTCAAAGCGTTTTATAATAAATATAGTATTTATTTAAACTTCCTACAATTTGTATCATAATATATGTTATGCTTGAAGGACGCATTATAAAAATTACTGACAGAGACATTTTCATAGCATCGAGGATTGTGAAAGAAAAAATCAGAAAGTCATTTCAATTTGATATCTCTACCATAATTATTACCCCAAATTAATATTAATCCTTCACCTTTTCCGGTAATAAACGCGAAAAATTATACCACACTGTAGCAAAGTTACCTCGAACCACGTACCGTAACTACACATCGTTCCCGAGTCCCATAATTCTTCAGCAACACCACAATAATCTGCTCTCTGTGTACACATCCGACACAATAGGCTAATACAATAGTCCGCAATTGGCGATCGCGAAACAGCGAGACAAAAACAATCGGCAGCCGGTGAGCGCGGGCGCGCACGGAGGCGAGCGAGCCGAGGACATCGACAGCTTTCGCTCGGCGCGTCCGCAGCGCCGTAGGAGATAAAGGATAATGAAATCGAGGGAACGTACACTCGGCGTAACAGGGATCGTTGCCGGCGTTATGCAAGCTCGCGGAGATTGCTGGCAGAGCCCGGGCGAGAACGAACGAGTTGCCTCGGTTCCCGAAGGCTGGCATAAAAACGGTAGCGGACAAGTTGAAATAACCTCGAAAATCGTGCGGTCGCCGGCTTTCCCCGGCGCGGGGCCCGGTAATTGGGCCCGGGCAACGATGGGCAACGATGGTTCACGGGGGCCCCGGTGTTGCCGGCCGCGCCGAACTCCACCTCCGGGCCACACTTAGCACCTTATCCACTTAGCCGCTTCTCACGGGCTGTTCCTCCTCATCTCCGTGCGCTTCTCCACGGCGTGTCTCGTTTTATAAGGATTTTTGCTCCGGGGGACGTGACACTGTCATGCTCGGTGCCCTGACGAGAGGGGGCCCACGGTGATAGGCGGCGGACCGCGGGCGGGGAAGCGACGGAGAAGCGGAGGGCCCGCAGAGAGAACAAGGGAAGAGGAGAGGGTTCGACGAGATCCGTGATGCCCGGGCGTGCTCTCTCGAGCGTCTCGCCTCGCGAACCGAGAAAGAGGAGGCCGACAAAAATTTCTGGAATTAATTCTCTGCCCACTTACCTCGCTTACTTACCTCCACAAGCCAATGTCTTGACGCCGCGCGCCGAGCCGGGCCTCCACCTCCACCTCCACCTCCTCCTTCCTCTTCTTCTACCTTTTTCTTTCCGCCTCGCTTCGGCTCGCCACCTTTCCGCGTTTCCTTCGGGGCTCTACGGGGCCCCCAAGGAAATCAACGCATGCGATCTCGACGCGATCGGGCCCCGGCAACCGGCCTGGAAACTCCCGTAAATCTACCTTTGAACCCGGCGACCCGCCACTTACACCATTTCGGGCCACTCGGGAGCATTGTTGTAACCCATTCGCGCTCGGACGATTTCGTCGCGCGATTTTTGGTTCGCGAGGGACGTTGCAAAACTTCTGACCGTCGTGGATTCTTCAAAATTTAATTTTATTGTTTCGTATACTATTTAGCGATACTGTTTTGTAGCAGGTTTTGTTTAAATCGAGTAATTGTTTCAAACATTTTAAGATTTTTTATTTTTTCTGAAACGTTATTTGTGTTTCATTTTGATTTACCATATTATTATATTTACCATATTTATCGTACTAGCATATTGCACTATATATTTTAATTTATGAATGAAAATCGTCAGATTAATTATTTACGGATTTTTAGAATAAATAGTGTATAGTTGGATAATAATGTTTGGATAATAATGAAATCTGAAGTTATAGGATAATCGAGATAAAAATTAACAGAACAAACAGAACACAGTAAAAACATTTAAAAAACATAAAAATACCGTTAAATTATTTTCACCCTAATAAATCCAGTAAAGAATCAAATAAGTTTGAATACCAGTCCAGTTCATTCTAATTGAATGACATCAACTACTATATTTACAGCGGCAATATTAATTCATATATTATTATATACCGTAACTTCTTTAATACTCCCTTAATTGCACGAAATTGCCTCTCAGTTCAGACGACAGACAAGCTAGTTATCCGCAGCAGCTCTCCCACAAAAACGCTCGTCGAGTTCGTTTCATTTTACCATCGCTCCAACAGCAACGTTCTTGACAACCGTATTCTTTATATTGTTTTCAATAGACGGTTCTTCATATCTCCCCCGATCCGGCAAAGTGGGTAATTACAGTTCCGTCGAGAAAATAGGGAATGCATCGATAGCACGCGATCGAGTCAACAATCCGCGAAGCGAATTCCGTTCGCGGCGGAGAACCATCGGCCGAATAAAATAACATCTTCCACGCCCAGAAGACAAATTCGTGGACGACGGTGCTTAACCGAAACGGCCGCGTCGGGGCCCGTAACATTTTTCGTGGCCGCGACGAGGGAGGGAGGGAGGGGGGAGGGGGACCGTTTTATCACGGAGTCGCGAAGGATAAAACGGGCCCCGTCGTTCACCGTGTTCATTACAATAAGAGCACCGCTTATAAACACCCCTAATACCAAACTCGTGTTCACTTAATGCGTTCGGCGGTCCACGCGAGCCCGCCGCAAGATTAATACCGTCCTCTCGGTGTTTCGGATCGGCCCCTTTGGCTCTTGACGCGGAGGGTAGGCTCACGAGAGGGGCCAAAGAGCACAGGACTCTCCGCGGCGGCGGCGGCGGCGCAGGCGGGGAGAGGGGGGGGACTGGGGGGGCCTGGGGGCCCATCTCGCGGCGCGTCTCTCTATTGAGGTCCCGCATGACAGATAAGCTTAACCTCCGGCCCATTAACATTATTAACATCTGAACACAAGGGGCCGAAGGGAGTCGCTTGGGCCCGCGCGAGAAGAGTTCGCCGCGTCGCGTCCGGCCCACGCGTGCTTCGCGAACTCCCGGGAGAGGAAAGAGCGTTCTTCTCCAATCTCTCTCTCTCTCTCTCTCTCTCTCACTCTCTCACTCTCTCTCTGTCTCACGGGGCCCCGCTTTGTGTGCCCACGAAACGGGCATTAAGCGGGGCCCGCGTGCGACCGAGCCACTCGGATAATTAGGGGTACGTCGGGCCCCGAATATCGCTTGCGGCCCTCTTTTCTGCTTATTAATTCAGCCCCTGGCCCGATCCCCATTGTCGAGAGGACCCGCGAAGCTCGCCTGGGAATATGATTATGAATATCCGGCCGGCTGTAATCATACCTCTATCCACCGCGTCTCGGGTATTCCTCGAAGACTCGGCGGCGGAGGAGGAGGAGAGGCGAGGAGTGGTGAGGCTCGATCTCGCGTGCGGTGCACGGCGAGTAGGCCGCGGATATCAGCGGAAAGATTCAGGAATCCCGAGGAGGAGGCTGTGCTCGCGGAGAGGCCACGATCTCGATAACGATCGAAGGAACCGATCGTGAGCTTTGCCGCGGCCGTGGCCGTGGCTCACGCGAGGGAGGAGGATCGGAGGGCCCTGGGCCCGGAGCGGGGTCAGTACGTCTCGCGAGGCGTGTCAACCTGCCAAATATTATGGAAATTTATTCCCGCGGGATTCAACGGCGTAATGGATTCCCGCGTGCCCCGGCTAAGGGCATACGCTCAGCCGAACCAGCCGCTACTTTGCAACTCGTTAGCAACGCTCGCGCCGACACCGGACCCCTTTCGCCTCATGGGAACCCTTCTATACCATCCCTGTTATGCCTGCGAGCAACCGTGTTGCAGATAAGAGTATGGTGCGGACAAATTTTGGGCGAATGTTGGTCAACTGGCGATAATAATTGTTATGTAAGGTAATTTTCAGACATTACTTCTGGGTTTTAAGTTCGATGCACCCTCGCTGGTATAACCCTTTGAATGTAAAGCTAAGTGTTTGGCATATAGAAAATTACCTCACATTTATAACTTCATATTTAAAGGGTTGCGAAGCTAAAGGAGTGTTAAACTTAAAATATAGAAAGGCTATTTAAAAATAGAGATTTCAAGATTCAATTTCATGAAAGAGTCATTATCCTGCAATGATTTTTGACAGAGTTATGAATAGACGAAGTTGACAAACTTTTACCCACAATTTTACTATGCTATAATCTTTTTCAGCAGCTACTTCTTCCACAGGTACCTTGATTAACACTTCTTCATTTTGCTAATGGAATTAAACAATGTTTCTTGTATATATATTGCAATCTTAAATTTTGATGAGGGAAAACTAAAACTGAATTTTATTTTCGAAGAAATGAATGACACGTACAATAAACTCTGTACGAAATCTTCGTCTAGTTTGGTGTTAAATTAAGAGAAATCAGTCTACGATTAAAATAGTTTAGTTTAATTATTCTACCTTCAAATAACATAAACCGAATGCCATTACAATTTATAACTACAATATCTAACTTATAATTATAGCTTGCAATTAAAAAGGTTAAAGATAGCAATCTCTGAATAAAAATTGCGCCAACCTTTTCAAACACTGTAAAACGATATAACCACGTTGATCAGCAAATTAAAAATCGCGCAAGGCCGAAAACGCAATCGCACCAATCCCGAAAGTATCGACGCGAGCTCTCGTCAGCCCAAGGGCGTGTGGCCATCGTCGACCACCGAGTTCCGGCGATTCGGCGATGGGCTCTTTGATCCTGCGTACCACGAGCCAGATCGCCGTAGGCGTCGTCGCAACCTCTGGGACCTCGTGGGCCCATCAAGGTGCCGCGGCGAAGGGTTGCCGGAGAGATCCGTCGAATGTTGTTTTCGAGCCTCGCGAGAGAGAATCTACGTTCCGTTGCGCACGCGCGAGCGCGCGAGAGCGCGGATCGTAATCTCGATTCTTCTTGGGGGATTCCACTTCGAGCACCGGGGCCCCGATTGAAAAATCGAGCTCGGAACCTTGGGTCAGAACCGATACGTGTGGCTCTCGTCGGCTCGCCGCTGAACGAGTTCCAGACAAATCGCCGACGACTCCTTTCAGCAGCTCGACGAAGCTCAGCGGAGCACAAAGCTGAAGATGTATCCGTCTTTGGGTACCAACGAGATCGCCTAATAGTGGCCATTAGTTATCCGTGGCTGCGTTTAATGTTATTCCGAATCGGCGTGACCGGACTGTTGTGAACTCGACGCCGATGATTGCTGGTCGTGTCGTGAGCATTAGGGCCGCATATGCGCCGCGCACCGTGCCGGCGAGACCGCTGCTATCGAGAATGCATCGGTGTTTCCCAAGGGGAAAAGAATCGCCGGATTGGAAATCGAACTGTACGGATTGAAAATAAACGACAGCGTGATAGAACATGCGAAACGGTAAGAGCCGCGCGAGGAACTTAAGGGCATTGTTACGTTACCAGGCGCAATTGAATCGGCGCATTTTTATTGCGCGGAAAGATCTGCGTTCGCTACGTTCTATCCCGTTCCGTGGATTCATTAGTCTTTCATCGATAGGGTTCAGCGATAGTTTGCAAGCTGGAAAGATCTGGGTTACTCACCGAACAGCAGATTAATCGTGGAGCACCATTTAATTCCAATGGCACGAGGAGACAGCAATTTTAAAGGCGTGCTCTTTCTGAAACTCAATTCAATACTAGAATGTTAATTTTATGTTTATTATGTTAAATTTACTTTTATGACAAACAGGAGATTGAATTTTATAAATCAAAGTATCGTATTGAATTTATTATACTTTTATTTGGTCGAATAAGGGAGTTTATCTTAAAATTACTACTAGAAACATTTTTATAATATCGTTCATTTATAAAAGAATAAATACAATAGACTAGTTTAGCAATTATAGCGTTATAATAAAATAATAAATAAGAAGTTAAAATCTCTTGAAGAAGTGTGTAACTGTATATGTTCGATTTTCTTCATATTTTGTTTAAACACAATTCTTTTTTAAAATATGTATAATTTAATCAAGAACACTATAGCATATATCCTTTTTGATAATTATACGCGCCATAAAGAAATAACAACGCTTCGCATTTCTACGATCGTATCAAATCAACTCACCTAACCTAAAAATTCATCTTCCGTCTAGAATTTCTAAAAAACCTCCAGCCTAATTGTCCATAAAGTATTACGAAACGGCCCCGCCACGCATCATTGCATCGAAACACATCGCGTCCTTTATATAATCCATCAGCAACAGCCGGCAAAAGCGATATCATTTTAGACTCGCCCCAAATTCCTTGCGCGCGAAAAGAATGGCAACAACGAAAAAAAAAAAAAGAATCCTGGCTTGGTTTAATTGCCGGCGCAACGGTCCATTGATCGGCGATTTTTCCGATCCCCGTCGACTTCCGGTTGCTCCCTTATCCCAGACAAGCCGTCTGAGCGTAACACCCGCGGTACCCCCGGTTGGAAATCTATTTTCTCTCTTTCGAATCGTAATTACTCGCTTAGCATTTCCTAGAGCACATCTCGGGCACACCGGCGCGCTCGCCTCTATAGAGTCTAGCTGTCCCGGGTAATAAATCAAACGTTTTCTCTGCACCTTGAATCCCATCGTGGCGCGGCAAGAGACTCGGCAGGCGCGGGACACACTGTACTTCCTCGCCGAACGGCAATCAGCACATGCTAATACGAATAATCCCGGGCCACATGCTGGCAGGTAATTAGAATGGTGAGGGATGTCCACGAGCCACGTACAGTCGTTAATCGTCGCCGGTACGCGCCCGTTGCCTAGGAGAGATATCGTTCATCGGCGGAACGCTGTTCACCGGACCCATTTAATCTGGGGCCTTATACACTGGCGCGGGGCATCCGCGCGAATGTAATTCAAGCCGGCGCATAAACGGCCGCTCGCGCGGACCGTTTAAGGATCACGCGAGGACGAAGAAGAAACGCGGCGGGCACCGGTGCTAAAAACCACGCTAAAAGCGCCGCCATCTTGGAATTCGTACGGTCAAATAAATTCCGCGGCACCGAAACGCCGGAGACGAATTCCCTTTCGACTCTACGAAAAGATACTTCGCCTTTTGACACGGAAAAAACACCATATATTTTAGAATAAATTAATCACAATAAAAATTTCATTTGAAATTAACTATTCTTCAATAATTACTCTAGCTAAAATCGTATTTAAAATTAATTCTTCTTAGTATTCAATTTTTGTAATATCTATCACTTATTACACTGTGAATTACAGGCTAATAGAAATGATTAATGAGGTTAATAAATAGATTGCAAATAAACCCGAAGATTAATAGCAATCTTTCGTAAACTAAATTTTTATTCTATCGTATCTCGGTAGCAACAATATCGTTTAGTTTTATCTAACCTGCGTAATCGAGTGACTAATGCACCACTGAATATCAAATCGGAAATAAATATAATCTTAATCATAAATCTGCTTTATTTGATAATTTACTTTCCAGTCGCAAAAAGTTCGTGGTTTGAGTTTTATTATCCCGATGCTTTAGTGTCTTTTGATAGCTGGCGATCCAGATTAGTGATGCTGATACTCCTTCATTCTCACCTGTTAATTGATTAGGGACTTCACCTCGAGAAGATGATTCCTCGGGACTGAAGTGATCAATGCTGTTTTTTCCCTAATTAACACCTGGATTCTACGGCGCTGGCACTGTATCATTTTCATTTGATGATCGATTACGGACGTCAATTTGATTTCATACACTAACATGCTATTTCTCACTTCTAGGTCACGCGGATCTCAATATTCGTGATCGTAGAAAATTGAATAAACGACTGCGAGAATTTATAGTTTACTGGAATACAGATTTGACGCGTTTACGTTACCAAACGGCGCTGTGAAGATATCACAAGGATTTTGAAATATTGATAGAAAAAGATGGAAGGTATGCTCATTAAGCTTCTGTTCCGTGCGATTAACTCGGACAATTTTTACGTTGCTTAAGTACCCCGCGGTCTAATGAACACTCCGGACGGTTCTGGTCTCAAAACTAGTTGTTGAATCGAAGTATTAATAAATGACTGACGTTTACGACTTGTTCCTAACAGGATCAAGAATTAGATGCTGACGCGTATGTAGATCAGCGGCTATTACTACCGTAATTAGTGCCAGCTAGAAGTAAGTCATATAGCTCGCGGAAAAGTGTTCTGCTCCGCGGATACGCGAAATGTTGTCGCTTAGGCTGCAAATTAATTGGACCGCAATATCAATTCTGATTAATTAGTCGCACTTCGCTACGACCATTGCTTTGCACGCCGTGTTAGAAAAAAATAGAGACACGTTTTAATTATCCTGCAAAAAATATTTTCAAGAGAGTGGAGACACTGGGACGTGTATTCTCCCATTCGATAATTTTAACTGAGGATAATATATTCATGGGATTGTTTTATATTGAAGATTGGTAAAATAGGTTTCTAAAAAAAATTTTTTAAAAGTGTTACTGGCGTAAAAATTGTAAAATTCAATTTTATATGTATGAAATGTTATGGTAATACTGGTGAAATTGATAAGTGTCCGAACGTGAATTATTATATTTATTATTTTTGATTCACTGAAATTATTAAATACAGAACGAAATTTTTATTTCAACTCAGTGAAATCAATAAATTTAGAAAGAAATTTTTATTTCAACTCATTGACATTACTAAGTACAGAACGAAATTTTTATTTCAACTCACTGACATTTCTAAATACAAAAAGAAATTTTTATTTCAACTCGCAGAAATTACTGAACCCAGAAAGAAAATTTAACTTCGCCAATCCTTCTAATTGATAAAAATAATCCTAACTCCTACCATAGACACTTCCACAAATTTCGCAGTCAATTGGGCACCGTGCCCAAAGAACGAGCACCTGCCGAATTCCGCGAGAAGCCGTAGAAAACGGTTAATTACAACGTTCGACGTTACACGAGACAGCGTAGGTGTTAAATTGAGGTAGCGGATTTCCATAAAGCGGAATACATTATCGCAATAATTGCGGGTATCCGTGGCACGTAACAATCCCTTGCTTGTTGTCCCTGCGCCGTTTCGCCGCGCGGAGACACAGGAGTAGGAAGGAACGATAGAAAGAGGTGAGAGCACGGCGGAATCGGAGTCCCCGTGGCCGTCATCCGTGGAATGTATAATCAAGATTCCGCGGGGCAAAGCACACACTTGTTCCCCGGCTGCCTGTTTTGTCTCGTGCCCCGATGATTTTAAATTACGCCGGTATCGCCGGACGATCAGTGCCACGGCCACGGAGGTACCTGCTGGACCGGGCTAAGAACCCTGGCTACGGCTCTCTTTCCAGCCGAGATACCACGACCCGCGATACCAGCGACGTGTTTAGACCCTGCGGAGCCCCAGATGACGTATCTCGTTTGTCGCCGGAACACTTTGATCGACTGGCTGGGGCCCCCATCTTGCATCGTTCCCGATCTCGGCCCTCGCTGGCAGGTGCTGCTCGTTTTTAATCCTTTCGTTACGCCGTCGACCTAGCAACGGTTGCACAGGATGCATCTAGCGCACCGTTACGAACTAGATCCTGGGCTGCGAAGAAATATTTGTTGGACTGGAATTCGCACTGACACAGTTCATTTGTTACATTGTGATTCTAATTTTATTAAGTATTTGCATTATTATAATATAATATATATTAACCGCTTTTAGAGTTTGGTAAGTTTTGTATTAAATATAGTAGGCTTCTTCGAGGCCATAGTCTTTGTAAATAGTAGTAGCTTTTGTTATGTTAATATTCAGAGACCAATTTAATTTTTTAAAGCGCAGATGGCTTTAGCGTAAACAATTTTTAGTAACTTCAAAATTGGGTATATTAGCTTGAATATCTTCAATTCTTAGATCGAATTTTAAACAGCATTTAATTGCTAAAATTGTTCTAGGAGGTATGTGTCTTTTGGATAATTAAAAATCCACCTTTGTTTCTTATATTATCGATACCTGATTTTTTATTTCGATATACTGAAGTACGTCATATTTTATAAGCACCTTAATAATGTAAAAGAATAAAAGACGAATTTAGTATTCAATTTAATATTATAACCTAGACATACCCCCAGGCATTTAGTATAAGCCCTGAGGAACATTCTTCGAAATAAACTAATTCAATTCACTATGCAATTAATTTAGATTTCCTGCACTGCAATCCACCAGTCAGTATTTCAATCCCATACAATTTTTGAATACTCAACAATTTCCTAACCTCTAACTAAATATCGAACAACAGCAGCAGCACAGTTACTCGAAGCAAGAAGATGCACCCGGCAGCCGCGCCGGTCGCACAATCGGCGCTCTTAGAATAGAGATAATTAACGGAATGGAATTCTGTGCGCAGAACAGTGACAAGCTAGATTGCCTTACATACCATTTCTATGTCGACCATGACACGCGGTCTCTGTATCGGTGACGCCGCAGTTAATTACGCGCGCAATCTGTTACGATAACGCCTATCGCGGATCCGTTGGAAGGCGAAATTCCACCGGCCGCGGGATGCCGTGAGTGCAGCGTCTAAAAGGGTTGCTACGCTCCTGAAAAAGATGCTGGGTACTCCCGGTCGCTGTGGTGGGAGGCGGGGGAGTCGCGAGTAAGAGAGGCGAGCGAGTTAGGTATGTTGTTTAAATAAGAGCAACGCGAGTCGCCCAAGGGCGAAAGTTGTTGCAGCTTGGCTCTGGCCGGTGCACACCGCGGCCACGCTGTTACCGCCGCGGCCGTAGCAAATATAAATGTGCTGCTATCGGAAACAAGTGCGGCGAAATTTTCGGCTGCGGTGTACACCGTCGCGCCGTCGTTCCCATAATCGAGCGGCGAACGAGGTGATCGACGATCATCGCATTCCGCGTACTGCGATGCAACTGGAAGACTGAGATGGGTGGTTAAAGTCATTAAACATAAGTGCCATCGATATTAAAAAATAAAGTCGAATAAATAATTAATTCGACATTTGTGTCATAAAATTCACAGTACTGTTCTTATCACAATTTAATTAATTACTGATGAGAATAAATATACTAGACATATATTTGATTAGATTTAATTTCGACAGTATTCATTTCTGTTATTCGTTCATTTTAATTGTTAATTGTTAAAACAGTGGAATTTAGAATCTGCGTAAAGCCTTATGTTTTCTAAAAATTCTTAATTATTGAATATTAAGTACTTCAGCAAACGAATTTCATTACTTGCTCCGCGTTAATAAAACCAGGCGTATAAAGCCTCCCATTAAAGAAATAGAGAAACTCGGGCATAAATATGTTACTTCGTTCAGAAAACGCGCGTTATCGTTCCCGATACTTTCCGTCTGATAGCGGGACGCGGGGAGGGCAAAGACATTTTTCATTATACTCGGTGAATTTCGCAACGGCAATTATACGCTGTCGGTCTATCCCCCTGATTGGGACAGCACGCATTTGTCAGAGTTCACCGAAGACATTACGCCACGTCGACGGTGAATTTCACGCAGCTTTTCCGATTTCCATTTGAATGCCAGTAATGTACACGCAATTAGCTAGCTGAAATTGATTCCACCTCCAATGGGTAGATTGGAAAACATGATCACCTTCGATCCGCGGCGATTGATACCGGGGGAAAATAACTGAGGCCATTAATTGCGTGCCGGGTAACGGTTCTCCGCTCTTAATCGCGCTAAATTGACCCGAATGAACTGTTCCTTCGTCCACTTGTGTTCATCATCCGTCTCTAAGTATAATATTCGAAATCGCGGGACTCGCCGTGCCGCGTGAAGACCGTCCGGATTAGTCCTGGTCGTCGTTTTTCCTGAACTTTTCGAGAATCCGTGAGAACGCGACCAAATGAGCTCTCGGCGGTATGCCTGGCGTCTCCGGTACGCGTTACGAAATCTGTTCACCGTTGTCATCAATTTAACTGTCCTTTTTCTATCTTTCATCTTTCTCTTGAATATCGAGATCTTTTTAATTCATTTATTTAATTTATAAAGCATTTATAAAGCAGAAATTAAGAAGTTGCAATTTATCACAGTGGACGGTGTGTTAATTCTTACGTATGCAATACTAGAATATACTATGTAAATTAGATATAGTACAGTAACATGTAGAATAATTATTATAGTTATTAGTATAGACAATAGTAATTATTATAGAATAATAATTAAAATAATAGTGATATATTTAGAGTATAAATAAATTTTTAAAACTTGTCAAAAATTAATTGCGCTTCAAATATCACAGGATTTTTAATCCATCACTTTGTCAAAAAATATCATGATCTCTCATTTAATTTTTCACCCTCATAATTGGTCGATGATGTATAATTTTATGTTAACCATAAACCTATATTTGTAATAAATAACCTTAGTATAATTATATTACAAAAATCGATAAATAAAATAGAAAAAAATATTACAAGAATTCTAGACACCAATATTCCATATTTCTTCTTAAAATTTTGCAATTCGGTTTTTATCTCATAAAAAACTTGCACTTAATCGTCAATCATTAAATAGACAGTAGATGGGAAATTATTACTTCTAAACGCTTCCGTAAGTTGCTACTATTTCACTTCTTTCGTACGTGTAAAAAACCACGTACGCTCGTGGAACTGTTTAATATAATAGGCGCAATATATTTCAGTCGGGCTACGATACTTTAAAAGCAACAGGCATTCTGCAACAGTCTACTTCTTTACCTAACTTCAGGTTCCGCTAGATTAACCTCTTGCACTATCATTTCTTTCGCATCTCGCGTTGATGACCGGTTTTTCGTTCTTAACACCGACCGGCACGCTGCTAACAACCTCAAAAGTGTCATACCGTCGAAGTATTTCGTTTAATCAACGTAAAATTGAAAAGCCCGGTCTGCAACATCAATCTCATCCTCGACGTTCTCGTGCTTTGCATACCCTAATGCAATTAAGAGCATGCGATCGTCTATTTTAAGCAATTTGTCTATGGTTGGAATAAAAAAATTTTTGTTCCTTACACGATTCGCTTATTCCTAGATTTTCATAGCAGAATAATCAAATTTTATTTTGATTTAATAATTATTTTATTAAATTGTGGTAACTAAAATGATTATTTTGTATTTAATAAATCACGTAGGATGGCGATATAGTTAACTTTATATTTGTCGAATAAGGTATTAAAAATATCAATTTAAGGATATTAAATTCTTTTATCAATAATCGGACTACACTACTCTATGTATTATCATCACAAGTCCAATTAACAATTACAGTGCACAAGGATAAAATATATAACCTAAATAAAATATATAAATATAATCGTAACACCATCATGATCCCTTAATTCGTTCTTCCGCGTACAGATTGTTCATCATCCTCAAATTTTATTCGCCTCGATCACCGTATTTTCCACAACAGTGCGAACCCCATAACGTCCCTTCACGTCTCGTGTATTACACAGGCGTAAACGCAGCATCTTCGCGCCTGGACAAACGCTCGAACGAATTCCATGATAATGATCCGATCCAGGCGCGAGAGCTGGTCCAATTAAAACGGCGTCCGGCCGGGTCGTTCCGGTAAGAAAGTAAGATTTCATTATCCAACGGGGAGACGTTGGGGGTCGTGACGCGGCCGTGGCCGTTTCCGTGCTTCGGCCGGGATGATAAAACATTATGACCGTTTTATAGGCGAGCACGACAGTGCGGTAAATCATTGGCGCAAGTAACACGAGGCACGGGGGAGATCTTTAACGACCGTGTCGCAGCCGGATCGCCGATCGCCGATGCGACTTTTGTTTTCGCGGCCGGGAAATCGGTCGTCGAAATCGTCCGAGGAAATATTTTTTTCGGACGGACACGCGGGCCGGTTTCGACGCAGGTTCGGACCGCGGTTTTCTCACGCGGATCCGCCTCGGTACCGGCTCGGCGGCTGTCCCGGGGCCCGGGCATAACATGCGAGCAAGTAATTGCGGCGGGATTGGAGCGCATCAACCGGGCAGCAACGAGGCAATTCCGCGCATAACTATGTCCGCGGAGTGTAATAGAGTGGCTAGGCCTCCGGTTTATCGGGCATACCCGCGCGCAGCCGGATTATTATATACGTCACTGCGGAACGATGGGCGCACGAATTGCCTCGTATACGTCGGATAATTAGCGTGCACGCTCGATCAACCGTCTGTCGTTCGAATGTACTAATGACTTTATCAATAACCTGGCCGGCCGCGGTCTGGTGTCGTCCGCGTATCATGGGAGCCGCCGCGCGGCCGCCGGTAATTGCCGCGATGGAAATTCCACGTACGCCTCGGATTCTCGGATGCGTCGTGCACCACGGGTTCCCATGGTGCCTCCGTGAGAGATCCCATTCCTCTCGCGCTCCTATTGAACCGCTTTATTGATGCGCGAATCGTTAAACGGGATTAGACGACCGCGTCTCTCGCGCGAACGTCCGGTACACTGGGTTACCGATAGCGCGGCCCGTACACCGTGGACCTGCTCCCGTTCGACGCGGGCAGGTTCGCATGTATATTACACACACGCCGTGCCTTGCCCGCTCGCTATCAACAATATCGCCTAACCGCATTCCCTATCGTTTTATCGGGCGATACGCGATCCAGATAAGACGCCGCTTCCTCGGCGAACCATCGCGACGACGACTGTTAACTCACCACGCCAACCCTCCCTTCCCCGGATAACTTATTTCTGACTCCAATTAGCCGCGAGGCTGAGTTTATTTTTCCAAACGGGGGCGCCCCGTTCGCTTCCTGTCGAACGCCGCCTGGCTTTTAGTTCCACGGCTGTTTTACCTGTTCCCAGGCGAGCGCTCGATTTCAGGAAATCGCGGGATGATTTAGACCGTGGGAGGGAAAAATCGGGCGGACGTTAGAGGATATGGGACTGTCACTTTTACAGCACAAAACAGTCCCGGATAAATGGAGCGAAGAGTTAAGGACGGGAATATGCGAGCCGGAGTTAACGAGGATACGCGGCGGTGTGTTGGTTAATAGGATTACTAAGTGGAAGCTTGAGCATCGACGGGGAAAAGGATGATATTTTTCAGGGCGACAATAAGGGCTTTCTATGGTTGACTGGGTTGCGCTTTTTTTTATCCGAGGGATCGTATAGTGTGTAGGTTTATTAATAGGAGGAAGAGGTAACTCTTTACTATGATGTTCCATCTCGTGAGACACTATGCAAATTAAACTTCGAAAATTAAGGCTTTTCGTATAATTTGTACGAATACAATTATTTGGAAAATTTGATTTTGATAGTTTGCAACATTCTGTGATTTTATATTTCCTTTAAAAAATTGTTATCTAGTACCATATTTTTTTCCAATACTTAGATGTATTGTAATAAGGGGAAAAAGCTCTTAAACCATTTCTTTTTACAGTAAAAGACTTGATTTATTATTTTAGGATGTATGAATTAACGAAGAGACGTAAAACATACATACATTGTCATAGAATGAAAAGAGAGACTAATAATTATAATAAAAAAAATAATTTAGTATTTTTACAACCAATCCACAATCCCCCAAAAAAACGAAAATTAAAGTAACATATTAAATCAAATTAAAATTAGAAAATAAAGTCTTAAACCAGTAAAATAAAAAATATTAACATAAATACCCACAAATCATGATTAACAAATAATACAACTATACATAATACTATTTCTACAATGAACTTAATCTCCATAAAAGAAACTTACACGACTACACATGTAAATCCACCAGTAGCCCACGCGGCAGCTATCATCTCGAAAACCGCGCGCATATTACATTAAAAAGAAAGCCGCCGTCCTAGTATAATTTCCACGTTGTAGAACCGGCGTAGAAAATTTTCATCGCGATCAAAGCGGAGCATTAAACCGCGCCGCCTCGAGTTTCCATCGCGGTGCACCGACAGAGATATCTCAATCAGGGTAGAAACCTTCATTAGCCTACATCGCGATCAAAGCGTAGCCATTCGCCGTTGCAAGAGTTGCAAGGATCTGGGGTTACCACGGAGCTTGACCCAGTAATACACGGCCGGTTCCAATTAATCCGCCCCGTAGGATGCACCGGCTCATATCCTGGTCCAGATACATAAATCAAGAGCAATCTTCGGCGGGCGCTAGAGAAAACGGAGGCGCGAGAGGTGGACCGTACCAAGCGGGAGAGACAAGAGGGCGCAGTTTCCTCTCGTTTCTCCTCTTACTCTTTCTCTTCCTCCTCTTCTTCTTCACCGTTCCTGTTCCTCCTCTCGTTCCTCTTCTATCCGGCTAGCCCCTCTCTCCCTCCCTCTCTGCCTCTCACCCTCTCCTCCCCCACTGTTCGAGCATGCCTCCCTTCTCGCGGTTATGATCGGACCGCAGACCGCGACCATTGTTCGAGAGCGAACCGGGGTCGGTTCGTCTCGTTATATGAGTCCGGCGCGCTGCCATAGTCGAGAGATAAACAGCGCTATGGGGGCTCTCCCGCCACTATATGGAGAGAGGAGGCGAAGATATCCATATACCGGCACTGTGAGAGGTGCATCTAATGGGGCGACAATCGCATATCGTTAGGGATACAGTCCACGGCAAAACTCCTCGCCACGGCTACGTCGGAGGTCCGATAGCGAAAGCAGCGTGAACAGTTGATTTTGATCTGTTCCCTTGGCCACACGCTCCCGGCCTCCCTCCCTTTCCTCCCCCCGGGCCCCCGTGGGATCCCCGACGTTTGTCCTCTGCCCGGAGCTTTCACGCCATCGGAACCCCCATGCATCTAGAAACGCTGTTCCGCCGCGATGTTCTGGGTCACAGAATCTGCTACGGCGATGCCTCGTCCGTCGCCTTACCGTTTTATTCACGGTTGGAGGGATCTGGGGATTGTCGATTTTATTAACTAGACTCGGGAGATTATTTATTTGTGACAAGGTTATTTATGACAAAATTGGATGGTTGTAATTTGTAATAGAGAAAAGATTGGAAGGTTTCTAGGCTTGTCTTATTTTTCATTTGTGAAAGTGGTGGAAGAATGAGTTTACTTTTTAGGTTTTAATAATTGTTACTGGAGAAGACGAGTTTTATTTCGCATAATCGAATTGTTGCCTAATAACAACTCTTTAGAGGATATCAATTTATTTCTCATTTCTTCTTCTTTTTCCATTTCGTTATTGTCAGTAATTATACTTAACCCCTTCAGGGATACTGCCACGTATATGTACATTTAGTTTTCTTAAAATTATAATTATTCTAAATATAAAGAGAATGAGAATCAGTTGAAAAACTATTCATACAGAATCCCTCAGTAATACCGAAGAAACCTCATCGAATTAAATCAAATGGATAATAAATAAAATATTATAAAAATTTATCCCTGCAGAGGTTAATAGTTTCGTCAACTTGTTTCAATATTTCGTAAAAGAGATAAATTATTTCAGTGACGAAACAAACGACGGTCGCGAGTCCATTAATGTTTCCATATTGGAGAGCAGCTGCAAGCAAACTCTCTTTCCTTTTCCGTTTCGCGTGAAAACATCATCTCCCGTGGCCACGAATCAACGAAGGTGCTTAATCATTTTTAACACGATGAGCCAACGCGCGCGAAATGACGGCTCGTCCGCGGCAGAAACGAAAACGTTGCGACCCGTACGTAAGGTATCTCATCGTAGGAAGCAGACCCCGTTTCCATCGAGCACTTTATCATTCCATCGATTCGCCATCAATCCGGCAATTAACAAAACGGTGAACCGGCAGGATTAATTGCTTAGCGGCTACCGGATGAAAAAGTTTAACTTCGACCGCGTAGCCGTTCGTCGAATTAGCGTACGCGGCCGAGGCCTCTGCAACGTTACCAATCGTGGGCTCTTTCGCTCCTCTCATTAAATCACATCTGCATCGTCCACGGAGTTTACATAAGTCAGCCAAAGTGGCTCCGCTAACGATCCGGAAGAAGGACCGCATCAGCGAAATTGCAGTTAATGGCACGGTTCAACGCCCACCGCCAAGCTTTTTGCTCGCCGAAGGTGAAAAAGACCGAAGAAATATGAGACTTTATCCCCTCCCCTCGACTGTCCCTCGGCTCCGCCGCCGTTTCCCCCCCTTTGGTGCCCCGGTTCCGGGACCCCGGCGCAGTTTACAATTTAATGAACCTCCGCGGAATAAAAGGCAACCGTCGCTTAATAACAGGGGGGGTAAAGGAAGGGGGGGATCGCTAATGTTATTAAATCCGCTTTACCCGTGCACGACGAATTTACAAGATAATTGATACGGGGCCCTTCGCTAGGCCAACGAAACACAACTCCTAACACGGGCGAGCGAGCGAGCGAGCGAGCGCGAGCGCGCGCTCTCGCCTCTCTCGCAGCTCGCGGAGCTGCCCGGAGAAAGGTCGACGCGCGGTGTTTCGCCGCCGCTATCCGGCCGTATAAAAAGAACCGTGGCCGCGGACCGATCGGAACTACGGGGGAACTCCGACGAAATCACGGTGATCGTTAATCACGCCGCTTATCGATGCACACGTGTCGGCACAATAAGCGGCTATCGCGAACCTTTTCTCGATCTACCGATGCTCTCTCGCCGAGGTGGGAACAATGGCGTTGTCCAATTATTAAGAGAAACGGTGCCCCCCATCGGCCGCAAAAACGCCGGCGGAGGTCGATCAAGTTTTGATAAACCGTGTAATTTCGCGTTCGCCGGCCCCCGCGGAACAAAGACGTGCACTTATATCCCCTTTACCAACCATGGAAACTTGCGCCTAACCCCGGCGTCTACCTGTTATCCGAAATATTTTTATCTAGCGGCGACCCGCGGTGCCACCAGCCCCGACCTCGCCGCGATCCAACCGATCATCGTCCTCGTAACACCTTATCCGTCGATTACTTCGGCGCCCCGACGGACAACGCTGGATATTCTCGCCGGCGAATAAGAAGCGTATAGCACGAGTCAGTCAAGCTCGCCAACACCTGTCAGACACTTTTTCACAGTGTACTGAATTCAACGAATTCTTTCACTTTGACCGGTTGTAGCCGACATTGCACCTGACGGTGGAAACGCTGCGCGATTATGGCGACAGAGTTTGATTCGATTGGAGAGATACTTTTACTTTGATCGCGATTTTATTTCCACGGAAATTAGTTAATACGTTCTTAGAGACGCTCGTGCAAAAAATTAATTTCTTTCTTAGCAGACTCGGTACTCAATTCTTAATATAGTCTATCAATAAATCAAAATTATTTTGTATTTACTAGATTTGAAAAATAGTATAGATATAATTTCTATAATTATTCCTATTTTCTGCTGACATCGCAGGAGCTTTACAGACATTTTTATCACAGTCAATACGTTGACTGAATCTGTATACAGAAATATATCACCCTTAACCTGTTAGCTGCGTACGACTAAGATTTATATCAAATTGCTTATGGTCACTTAAATATCGCACGCTTTAGAATAATTCTAGAAAAATTAGCAAGAAAACTATAGTAAATATAATTGATAATACGCATAAGAAAATTTATCTTCCAAATCTATCGACGCGGCTAAACTGTCTTTTTCGGGATAAATCAGAATGGTTGAAACGTGACGACGAAGGGTGGCGGTACAAGAGAAAATAGAAAGTCGTGTCCATTTTGTAATCAGCCGGCAGAGTTTACCGCAGAAAACGGTGTTTCCCCATCCGCTCGGCGTACCATGCTTCCGTAACTCCCACAAGACCGTATAAGCATCGCGGGCCTCCCCCCACCGTCGTCGCAGCTGTCGGGGCCCGTACGGGCCCGGGGGCCACGAGGATAAATTTCTAAGTGAGCGGCGTGCTGCATCACCATATAGGAGAATAATGTGACATTTTTTCCCACGTGGCCTCTCTCTCCGAACGAGGAAGAAGGTATAACCCAGGCCGGCCATACAGATATTCCTAACATGGTACCCGAGCCGCCTCTTTAGACTGCGAGAGCAGCGGAGAGCCTGTTCCCGGGTGCGGGCCGCACGAAACCCGTGCACGCCTCGTAACTTATCTAGCGTTACGTTTACACGGGGCTACACAACCCCCTACCACACGGCCCCGTAGTGCCTGTACTCTGCATTTGTCGATGCGATAATAGAAAGTGTCCGGCAATAGGTGTGCACACCGCGCTGGCCTGCACGATTACGGCGGTCATTAGTTCCCCCGGGGCTCGCTGCTTTTGGCCCGCGCGCGAACCGGCCCGTTATTCAGATGCGTCCTGCGTACGGTGCACTTGCGGGCCTCCTTCTTCCCCCGTGCACTGGCGTAAATGCATCCCGGCGCGCATAGGTGTCGTCCCGGGTAAAACGCTTCGCTTGCCCGCCGGAGATCAAAAAATTTTATTACCAATTTGAGGAAATACTCCCCTCTCACTGTTTTTTATTTACTTAACTTGGTATTAGAATAGTGCAGAAAAAATTGCAACGTCGCATCTTACATGGCAACACTGTGCTGAATTTTTTTCTTCCCAATTCAACCCTTAGCACTCGAGTGACAACTCTGCGGCGCTGTTAAAATTGTTGTAACCTCTTCAAGAATTATTTTTATAGATATCACCAAAGCTCAGATTAAAATATTTGTTGCAATTGTTATATGAGTCACGAGACTCGATTTCATATGGATAGAATGAATTTTGTTATATAAAATAGAAACATTAGAAGCCAGAAAAATTATTTTAGATTTGCAGTTGCATGTCTTCGAGTGCAAAGGGTTAATCGTGTTCTCGTCATTTAACAAAAATCACATCGTCGTATAGCTTTGTTTCGGTGTCGCGGATCGATGGAGAGGGCAAGGCCCAGATCAGGCCCACCAGACGACGCGGTCCCGGCCGAGGAGTGGGGCCACGGTTTCCTTGACATTTGTCGGCGGATTAGGTGCAGTAAAGTTTTTTGCCGTCCGAAGGATTTGCTGGAAGCTACTCGGACGTAAATCACCGATTACCTTCGGGCCAGACCGGTAATCCTTTGGCAGTTCGATGCACCGTATCTCTCGATTTAGCATATCTTTTCTTAAAACAGTGAAAACCAGGAGCCGGGTATAAATTATTCTCTTTTCTAAATTCCGCGGGCAGAATCGGCACGCTGACAATCGGGAATGTGGATCCTGTTTCGAAGGATCTCTCCTCTGTCCTCGAGTTTCGATACGGTGGAATTCGAGACACGAAAAACTTGCTTGAAACATTCAGAATTTATTAGAATCTGTGGAAATAACAATGTTGATCCTTCTTAAATATCCTTAGCATAATCACAAGTATTCGATAATTTTTATAAAATTTCCAGAACTTTTCCAAAAAATCTAATAGAATACTTAACAAGGTATACCTCCGAAAATAAAATTTAAAAAATACTCGAATGAAGTTAAAATCGATAACAAATATTATCAATTATATAATTATGAAAATAGTATATATATCTTTCGAAGATTAAACTAAAACAAATGAATATTAAATATCTACGAGAATATCGATGCTTTCTAGATTCCAACAACGCGATTCATACTTTCACCGCAGCTGCATTTCGATCGCGAATTATGTCCGTCAGACCAGCAACAATAAACACCAATAAACATTTCGAGAAATTGATTCAGGAAATATCGTGAATCGTATTGTCCGACAATTGTCTCCCTGTCCAAGAGTTGACGCAAGATCGAAGCAGCGATTTATGATTATGAACGGTCGCGAACGATTAGGCACACGTCGTTTCGTAGTCACGTGCGCGCTCGAAAATGTCAGAACGAAGCGGCGCGGCTGCGATTTTCAGCACGGAACGGACATTTCGTGAAATCCGATATCGTCGGTATATCGAGATCGTCCGCCGCCGCCGCCGCCATTTTCCCGCGCATAGGAAGTGAAACACGGCAGAGGCGCGCGAAAGCCGACGCGAGAACGATTTCGACTGTGTTCCCTCGCTGCGATCGGGGAGTGACAGATCGGATCGAAGTCGTCCCATATCGTGTACGTCCTCCGCGATCGACATGCTTGGTACGCACCCACGCGAAATACAATCGCGCGGACCCCGGTGCGCGCGCGGGACAGGTATTCTCTTCCGCATATTTTTCTGTGCGAACCAGAGACGGCGCGCGCGCACACTTGTACCAGGCTCATCCCTGTCTTATTTTTCGTGGCGTCCTGATTGTCGTAACGCGGTGAATGCAAATGCGGTGAGCGCATCGATGGGCGACTCCGATAGCGACGGATACGAGGGATCGTCGTCAAAACGGGTCACTGAAAAATTAATGACTGCTGACACTGGCGACATTCTAATGCCAGCGAGTCGCGTTATAATTGTTACATTATATAAAATATTATATAATGGTTAATGTTAGAGATTTTTTAGGTATATTAAGAATCGATTCACTGCTTGTTGCATTCCTTAATATAGAAATTGTAAAATAATAACAATTTCAGATGTAAAAGTGTTAGAGCAGAAGTGGTCAAAATTTTTTTTTTAGAAGAAAATGTTTCTCCCTCATCGTTTGTAAAATTATATTTTACAAATATAAATATATGTCAATATATATATTGCAATAAAAATCGTATAAATTCTAAGTAAATCCAATCTTGTCACTGTTATAAAAATATATAGATATATATTAATATATATTACAATAAAAATCGTACAAAGTCGAAGTAAATCCAACCTTGTCTTATAAAAATATATGGCCACATGTCGCGTTTAAAACGCCAGCGTTAAGCTCCAATTCATCCAACAAGATCGAGCAACAAAGTAACCGAGGAAGTACGGCTAAAAATCGACGCGGAAGGACCGATAGCAATCTGGATTGACCCACTGTGGAAGGCAAGGGACACACAGGATCACGGCAGGAACTTCGGAACGATCGGACTATTCTTCGTTTCCCGCGAATACCTGTCGGCGAAACGAAACGCACGATGCGATCTGTGTGACTCGGCCACAGCCGGACTTCGGGGCCCCCTGATACGATCCCGAGCTATCCCCCCGGCGAATAAATATCCCGAACGTCTTTCCGTGCTGGCCGGGTCCGCCGTGTCGAGATCCCGTCGACAGACGGATGGACGAGAGATAATTGTCGAGCGCGTCGATCGTGCCAACAGATTGTCTTCTCGCGGAGAGCGAACGGATAGAAGGTGCCGATGATTTCTTCGTCCTCGCTTAGGTGACGCAATCGAGGGCAGTGTTGGATCGGGGCCTGAACGAGGGTCAGATCGATCGGACGATCGATCGATCCGGCCGATACGATCCCGCGGGGTCTCGGACGATGATGACGCAATCGTGGATACCTATCGGACTGACACTTTTGGTGGCGACTTTTAATTACTTGTCTGCCAGGTGTCATCGTTCTTCGCCTCGGAATCATTCCACCGACTTCTCTAACTTCGCCGAGCTGTCAGTCGATGAGCTAAGAGATCTCTCGGAGTTTTTTTATGCTAACTGACTGAAATGTTCTCTATTTATAAATTGTTTGTTCGTTTTTTTAAATGATCGCTATCGATGGGAATGATAATTAATGTATTGATTAAAAGAGCAGTTATGCGTTCGATCTAATGAAAAGTGAAGTATCGTTTGTATGTTATTTTAATTTGACAGATTAAAAGACACGCTGAAGATAGTTATGATATTATGAGGTACATTGAAGAAAGGCAAACATAATGAGATACATTGAAGAAAGTAGCACGAGCACAGAATAATTTATTGTTAATGAGCGATGCCTTGTGCATCTTCTTGTAACATATTCAAACAGTTAAACTTGACTTTAAGTGTGAAATATTCACAGTCTACTGTACATACAAGATTTAAACAGCATCATTAACATCGTCCATTAGCAGCCCTAATAACGTCGTTTAAATATTACTTTTAAAAACGATCCCAATACTTGTCACTGTAGTTTCCTAATCTTTTTAATATTCGATATCACAATCATAATTGAGATAGTAATAATAGTTACGTCAAGTTTTATAGTTTGGTGATATTCAATTTCTATTGGTTGTCTGCAAGTTACATTTCCCCCTAACATTTATTCCAATTAACATTGCTATCAATCGAAGTCCAAGTTCATAAATTTATCCACATAAATTATTTATTTTAATACCATCCAGCTCACCTATTCTCCACTGCATCTTCGATCACTTTCGCACTAATAAAGCCTCGAGGATATTGTCCACATTATCAACTAGTCACCCAAAAATATACTTACTTTTCATACCTTTCTATTAATCAAAATTTGAG
Organism: Augochlora pura; assembly: GCF_028453695.1. NCBI lineage: Eukaryota > Metazoa > Arthropoda > Insecta > Hymenoptera > Halictidae > Augochlora > Augochlora pura. Next base: position 13,433,450 of record NC_135774.1, on the reverse strand, counting down.
GGAAGGGACGTCGTCTAAAAAAGGTGAAAAGATCGCGCTAGACTCGGCGTTAATTCGCAGGAAAGCGATAAATTGACAGGGTAGACCGCGCGGGCAGTTTCCGATCTCCCCCGGCGGTGTGGTCTACCGGTCCGATGTATCGAACGATCTCTTGGCAAGTAGGCTCGCCTCTGCTCGCAGGCAACTCCGGAGCGCCGTTTTGCATAATACGACGAGACGCCTGGGCCCGTGAGGCCCGTCCTCCCTTTACGCCCGGCCGTGTCACGGGGGCCCCCGCCAGCTTGACGACGTCTCGCGACGCGAGTCGAATCGAAATATTCCGCGGCGAACGACGTCCCCGGAATCGCTGGAGATTCGCTCGTTAGCGTGGAGACGGTTAATGCTGGATAAATACCGGAATTACCTTGGCCGACGTGCGGTGCGTGCCCGGCATCCGGATGCCCGGCAGTCCGTCGGGATAATATTTCTTTCGTCGCCAGCCTGGAAATGACAGAGCTACCCCCTTCTCTCTGTTTCTCTCTTTATTCTATCTTTATTTCTCTCTATATTGCTCTCTCTATTTTTCTGTCCATTTCTCACTCTATTGCTCTCTCTATTTCTCCCTTTATTTCTCTCTCTTTCTGTCTCTCTGTCTCTCTTTCTAGCTTCTTTCTATCTCCCTTTCTGACTCTCTTTCTAGCTCGCTTTCTAGCTCTCTTTCTAGCTCCCTTTCTAGCTCTCTTCCGCCTCTCTATCCGTCTCTCTCTCTCTCTCTCTTTATCCATCTCTATCTCCGTCCCTTCCCGGTGGAGAAAAACAGCACCGCGTTTTCTGTAATTACGAAATTACGTCGAGCGACCGATCCGGACCGAACAATGCCTATCGATACACCTCTTTGTGTCCCCGTTAGCTTTCACCCGGTGGGGAAATCGCGTTGCGCACCCAGGTCTTGTAACGCCGGACGAGTTTTGCGACAATTTTCGTTTCCGCGAACCGGCCTCGCGTATTGAATTTATGACGAGCAAAAGATACCTTTACCGGGAAACTGTTCGCCGTGGCACGCCGCACGAAGAAGTGTCGCCCGGTGGTAAACCACTCTACCCGGCAGATATTTCTGCAATGAGCATACGTGGAATCGCGACGGCGGATACGAATTCTTGGGAATCGCCGGACGCCGGCGCGGAATTTCTTATTCAGTAGCCGGAGTCCTCTTGTTTTGCGAAATTCTCGGATACGGGGGAGCTCGCGCGAGGGACATCGCAATTATCTGGGATCGCGGGGATGAGCGCGGGCATCCCGTCGACTGAGAGTCGGCGTTATTAGTTGATCGCGGGTTTTATGTATTTGTGGCGGAGATGACTCGGCTACCGATTTTATGCAAATCGAGATTTGACGTTTAATAAATTTAGAGATATTCTCACATTTTTCTGTGTTTACTGAAATTATTAAAATAGATTTGAAATACTTCAAATTAACTCTGAGAATTTTGCATGAAAATCCACAGTTCCAAATTCCAGAATTTATAAGACCATAATATGCCATATAATACAGCGTATACTTATTTCTATTACAATTATAAAACAATTATTACTAAATTATTATTAAAAAGAATAACTGCACCAATTGCAAAAGACACTATCTTTACGCCTAAAGGACCCGTCCATCAATGATCCCGGCTAGATACTATAGCACCGACCCAATCAAAGCCGTTCCAACAATCGAACGAGACCATCTGCGCAAAGTCGGTAGCAAAGTGGCCCAGCGGTCGTTTCTATAAATCGCTGGCGATCAAATTAAATTAAGAAAACAGGCCGCAGAAATTCTAAGCGGTTTACGATAATGCCCGCGCAATCAAGATTCCATGCGGGGTATCGAAGGAGATCATCTGTGGCGCGAGCGGGACAAAGTAGACCGGTCGTAGAGGAGCAGCGATCGAATTAAATCGAGAAAACGGGCGGCAGGCGGTGGCAGAGGGGGCGGAGCGAGGAGAGGGCGCCGATTTAGGGGACACATTGGCACGAGCGGGATCGTGGCGGATCGCGTCCAATCAAGATTTCCGCGGGTATCGAAGGAGATCATCGGCAGCGGGACACGTTGCCGATAGAGAGGTGCGCAAGGGAGCAGAGGTGGCCCGTTCCTGTTGCACCCACATATAAAGTCGGCCTATTACCACCCAGGGCGTCCTCACGTGTTAAGCCCCGCAGATTCCTTCGGTGCCACGTTGAAGTCTTATTTATTGTGGCGCGCGAACGGCCCGGTATCGGGGCCTCGGGCCGTTTTTTTCCCCCTTCTTATTCCCGGCCGATTATCGCCGCGAGTTATTACTGAGGTTCTTTCAGCGGCGGTGAAAGGTCGCGCTCATGCTCGATAAGGGTCACTCGCGATGCCCGGGCGTACGGCTCGCCGCGCTAAGCGAGATACGGCCGCAATATTTCAGATAACACGGCCCTCACTCAGATGCGCTGCGAGGCCCTTCGAGATCAACCGGGCCCGGGCCCGGGCCCCGGCTGCACCGCGCGAGTTAAGTCACGGGATCTTGACACGGGACCGACTCTCTCTCTCTCTCTCTCTCTCTCCATCGACGAGTGCTCCGATGATTGCTCGACTGGGCCCATTGTACGGTCTATTTATATTAGGGCCCGCCTCGGAATGCGGCAGCGGGACGGCGGTTGTTTCCCTGCGTCCTTCGCGTTCCGCGATCGAGATCACCGTGGATCGCTGACAAATCGTCCGCTCCGCAAGATCGATCGTTTCTGGGCTCGATCGTGGGTGGCGCCTAAGGCCCTTTGGTCCCGTGCTATGATCTCTTTGGACGCGATAGCACGCACTTCGTCGCGAAGGACACTGCGAGAAATTTCTGTTGGTCTAGCTTAGAGAAGTCACAGAAAGTTTATATTTTATTGGGCCTTGTGCTTATTTTTATATAAATTATAAATTTTTATATTAAATATAATTTTTTGTAGGGATCAAATTAGGTATTGCAAATGATGTTAACAGATTGTAAAAATTCGTGCGAGCAGAGAAAATTAAATGTCGAGTCTTTTTGGGCCTTATGGTTTTTAGTCACGTTGCAAACTTATGCATTTTCTAGATAAATTCACAAAAGGCGAAATAATGAGCGATTTAATACTATATTTTCCTAGAAAAAGGATCTCGTCGTATTAAAAATATAGCAAAATTCTCCGAGCGATTGCATAAGTCTGTACAAACTTACACTTCTCTAAAGAAGTTTAAAGAAGCATAAATAACTAAAATTAAATTTTCTGAATCAACGTTTCCTAAATTCTCCATCCTAAGTATCTTTTCCCACATCTTCCAATTCTGTATCATATACAAATTAATCATTAAATTATTAATTAAAATTATTATTTTATAATTCTACATAACGATCTCCAAAAATCGAGCAAAATTAATGTCCATCTCCAAGATATTTATCACCAATCAAATTAATTAGATAAATCACACGACAGGCAACGATACCCACGATCGAGCCACGAGAAAGTGAACCCGATTGATTTCCGGCGGCGGTCACGATCGCGGTATCGCATTTTAATAAACCGAATCCGCCGGCGATTCCTAACGATGATCGCGATTTGATCAGCCGTCTGGTCAGCATCGATCGGATCGTTTATACGACGGCGGAGAGAACCGGCGCGGCGTGCCGTGACTGTTGGCCGCGCCGTTTCGAGCGGCACGAGAATGAAGATTTCCGTGCCATTACCCGTTAATACGATCGCGAGATTGCCGGACGAAAAACGAAACTCGTGAAAACGGGCGCCCGCGAGGCGGATCGCCGCAGCGGCGCTCGCGGCGGGACGCTTCGGGTTTGCACGACGTGTGCGTGATACTAGTTAGAGAAATCATAACGTACTTACCGAGCCAATACGAGCGCCATTAAAGTAAACCGAGCGGAGAATCGATTCCGGGGGCCTTTATCGAGGGACGATCGTCGGATGCCACGGTGCCATCCGCGGCAACAGTTACACCGTGTTTCTTCCTACGTCGGCCCTCTTCTTCTTCTTCTTCCTCCTTCTCCTCCTCGTCGTCGTCGTCGTCTATTTTCCTCGCTTCGATCTCGTTTGCAACCCGTGCCCACTTCGGATAGCACGATGCAGAAACGCCACGAACGTGAGCATAATCGATTCTGATCCGAGTTCCGCGCCATCTGCTTCGGCCTAACGTCGCGGTCAAGAAACGGTCCACGCGCATCGCGGCGGTGTGGACAGGTTTCGAGCGATACCGATATGCCGAAACTGCTCGCTAATGTGTCTACAATGTTACGCGAACCGGGTAGACGGTCTGTCTTCCTTGTCAGATAATCTGCGGCGATTTTGTTCGGCCGGTTTCTGCGACACCGGTCGCCTTTATGGCGGCGGATACATCTTGGCCTTTGTGTTTTGGTAGCGTCGAGTATGGTCGGTAAAATTGTAACAGCACGTGCTGGAATATTTTTAATTAATGTAAAGCATTTTAATCTTTGTTTTTGTGTAACATTATTAAGAGGATTTTAATATGAAGCAGAATGTAAGATACATATTTAATTACCGACGTCGACTTTGTCTTTCGTCATTCTGAATTATCTGTCTTTGAAAATGAAGCAGAAGATGTAGATATATTTTTCATTAATATCACTGATCTTGACTTTCGTCTTTTTATGTTGTCAATTGATCCCAAAGTGTCTGCAATACTAAGTTATTTTAGCCTAAAAAATAATTCTAAAAATTGCATCTTGTAATTTAAATTAAAGCAAAATAGTCATATATATGACAAATGCAAAAATGCAGAAATGCAATTAAATTACATACTTCAATGCTAAAAACGTAACCAAACAAATACATACCTTTCAAACTCCACCTTGGATCACTACGACAACCTAATCTCAGTCAAATAAAAAACGATTCACCATTTGGGATGACACTAACGACGCATGAATCAAGACATCAAAACATTGTCGATTCCACGAAATTCTACTAAAAAAACGGTGAGGGCGTTCCCCCCGTAGAGGCAATTCCGCCTCCTTTCCGTGAACTCCCCAAACGAAAGCGACGCCGAGCATAATGACGGATGGCTGTCGCTTATAAGGTCCCTTCTATAAGGCCCCCTATCGTCGCCGGGCCCATTACAATTCATTGCCGCGTGATAGATGTGTCTCGTTCTGCTCTCGATGGTTGATTGAGCTTAACCTGCGCCTCGCCCATGGCGAAAGAACGGCTTGATTTCGTGCGATCATATTTAACACGCCTATGGTGCCATTCACGTGTCTCTCTCGCGGGTGTGTTCCCTTGTACGTGGTATTGTGGCCCGATGCAGCTCCGCCGGTCGAAAACATCACGATTTATGGGCCGTTTGTGCGACCTGTTTGCGCAACCTGCCCCCCCGGTGGAATTTTCTGGTCAAGTTTCGTCGTCGTCGTTCTCACAGAATAACGCGACGAGATGCATGGTGTAATGATTTTAGACGATGAAATGAATCGTCGATAGAACTGTTAGAAGTAATGTAAGTTATGCTAATAAGATGGAACCATAACCGGCGATATCTAGTTTGCGTAACCTTAACCCCTTGCCGTAGTTTAACGAGTCTGGCTCGCGATGGAAATTTATGACAATAAGCTGTTAGGTATGAATATTAATTTGTTCCTTTAATAGAAATCAAATTTTATCCTTTCGTTACGAATCTTTAAATATTCGATAAATATTAAATTCCTTTCTCTTCTAATAAATTAGCGCGATCGAAAAGATTCTAATCATAATAATTGTAAAGAAAATGGCACGGCAAGGGATTAAATATTCCAAATATATTTCCTCTAATAATTCCAACCAATGCGACGTAATACTAACACTGCAACTGCTACAACAATACAATAACTAATTAAACTATTCACCAATAAATTAACTAAACAATATTCATAACATCAACTGCATCTATCCCATCTGATAACGAAAGTAAAATACAACTAACTAAGCCGCCAGGTGAAACTGTCTAAAGAAGGTTCGTATAACGGAAACCTAAACGCAGCTTCAATTTCAAGATCCAAGTGGAATTAACAAAGTCCAGCTAGCTGTAACGCGAAACAGTGTTCGATTATATCAGCCCAACCCATGCCTGTCAATTCGACCCGGAAAGTAGCTAAAGAATCTTAATGAGAACCGCCCGAAAAATGTTTCTATCAGAAGAGAGGCGACGTCTGATTGAATACCAATTGCAAACTTATCTCCAACATCCGAGAGCAATTACCAAGCTTATTATTACACGAGGAGTGGATGTTTGAACGGATCCCAATTGCAGTCTCAATTTCAGCGTCAAAAAGGAAGGCGTAGACCGCGCGGCATACCATCGCACCAGGCGGCGTTTGACGAGTCAACTCTAACCTTGTCGGGAAGATACCGAGGAGGACCAGAGGAGTTGGAGATAGCTGGAGAGATTGGAGAGAGTCGGAGAGATGGAAGAGTGTTGGAGAGAGTGAAGAGAGTTGAAGAGAGCCGAAGTAACTGGAGGTGTCGACGCAGCTGAAGAGAACTGGAGAGGCTGAAGAGAACCAGAGAGACTGAAGAGAGCCAGAGAAGCTGAAGAAAACCAGAGAGATTGAAGGGAGCTAAAGAGACTGAAGGGAGCTCGAGAGACTGAAAAGAGCTAGAGAGATTGAGGAGAGCTGGAGCAACTGAAGGAGTCGATACAGCTGAAGAGAACTAGAAAGGCTGAAGAGAACTAGAAAGGCTGAAGACAGCCAGAGAGACTGAATAGAGGCAGAAAAGCTGAAGAGAACCAAAGAGACTGAATAACAAGGCGAAAAAGTCACCACCGAAATTCCGCGCGAAACTCAAAGCTTAACCAAGTCGCCGATTTCGTCGCGCCGAAGGAAACAAGGCAGCGAACCCAAGAGACAGGTTGCTATCTGACCTTGAGCGACCAGTGTGGGTGAACCAGGAGCCATTAAGACCCGTTTTGTAGGAATCACCTGTGCGCCTCGGAGCACCGGTCGGAGGATTCATTTCGACGGACACCTCGCGGCTGACTGATGCTCGTCGCTTATCGAGCCGACGTCCGAAACGGATTGAAATATGTCCACGTTCAGGTTCCCCGGGTCAGTGAACCGCATCCCCCGCGGGCACCGCCTCCGTCGTCTCTCCCCCGTTGGCCGCCAACTCGGATTCCTAATGTTCGGTTATGATAGCCGGGGAGAAGTTACGGGGCCGCGCAGCGGGACGTCAACCGATGGGTGGAGGAGAAACAGTCGGCAGCCGGCCATCATCGGGAATTAGTGCTGTTCCGAGAAGCTCGTCGAACCGAACGACGTGTCAGTAACTTCGAGAGATACTTGTCTCAGCCCCCGTGACGATCCGCGCCGCGTTTATACGAATTCCCCTCACGGTGATAACGTCCGCCCGTGGATCCTTTTACGGCGCCACGGCACGAATCTAACCCGGCGCGGAGCATTCCACCTCCCGTTACCCTCTCGGATACGCTCCTGCTCGAATTCCACGGAGAATGCCCGGGGAAATTCACGGGAATAGAGTCGTGACTTTATGGACTAGCTCTGAAAAAAAGGTCTCCTTTTTATGATTGTTATTCGGGTAGATGATGAACGAAACGTCTTTGGGACTTTGCTGCGGCGTTTTATGTATGGTTTTATTAGGGTGTTGCTCGATCAGCTCGGATTTCGACTTCCGTTTGTGTCAGTTGTCAGGTGCAGAGTAGATTGACTGTAGTATAATGGGTCATTGGTCGTCATTAGATTGATCAATAATTTACGGAGATTAGGTTATAAGATAAGCTTAAGAACGTTGATGTATTTTTGTATGATGTATTAAGAGCGTTGATTTTTACTGAATAAAAGGGGTCAAAGGTAGACAATTTTTACTTTGCATAAGGATCCACGGTCACGTGATTAATTTTCTTGGTCTTGTCAAAATAATAAGAACACGTTTATCGAAATATTGCTCGATTTTTATTTTAAAATCTGTAATTGCTATTTCCTCTGTGATCGCATTTTAGAGTCAAGTTAATATTATTTTAGAAAATTAATCAATTAATGTAGATTATAATATACCTATTAATTTTAGGAATTATATATACACTTTTCCATAAATCTTAACATCTTAAAGAAAATACAAAGATATACTCCTCTTCCTAATTTTAACCAAAGTATCATAAAATATATTTACAGCCCAGGATACCTTCATAATCATTGTACCAGCAGTCGTAAATAATGGCAAAAAACAAAGTGACATAATTTAGGACGCGAGGAAGAAAATTTGTACGAACTTGTACAATTTGTTCGTCATTATCGTCCGCTCTCACATTCAGCAGTGGTAGAGCATGGTTCGCCTACTATTAGCTGTCCCCTTGATGCGACGGGGATGATGACGTGATTACAAGGTCGACATAGCGTAATTACAGAGAAGAAACACTGTATTATGGTAATGAGACAGTAGGGATAATAGCAGCCTTAAACTGCTAAAGTAATTTTATTACACGAGCGAGCAGTGCGCTTCGTAAACAGCGGAATGCACGTGTTAGCATGCAGCCGAGGATCAATTTTCATTCATGCAAGTATGATCGAGCGTATCATTCAATGAACTTTGATCCTCGTGATTCACTGTTGCAAGGACACTTTTACAAGGGCTGGTAGTTAATAATAAACTTTATGCACTGACAAATACAATTAAAAAATCGAGAGGTTGCTGGAGCTTAATATCGCTTTTCTCGTGAAAGATGATAAGGATAGTTAGGATAATAATTATTTAAGGATTTCAGCTCGCGAGAATCCTATATATAAAAAAATTAATCTTCACAGCAAGAATCATCAAAAAATTATAAAACTGATGTTCATAAAAATTCTTGGTCAAAAGTACAAGAAAAAATGACTTCCACTGTATAAAAATACCTAATTAAAAATACCGAATTAAAGGTCTCGGCGACGCGGCATTGAAAACGGTAGAATCTCGGCGAAATCGAAACGGGGAGGGGAGGCGGGTGGAGGGGGTGCGTCGGTCCGAAAAGAATGACAAGAACGGGCCTTTCACGGCGGGACGAGAGATACTTTATCGAAGGGCAGGCCGGGCGAGGGCGGGGGCCCGATATCTCATTCGGAACGCGATGGAACCGCCGCGGGTTAATTTACGGACGGGTCCCCGGGCGCGGTGCTTTCGGGCCCCGAATGCAAATACAAGTGTGGCGAAACCGCAGGGGTCCTTACACTCCCGGGGACAAGACCGCTGAAGATACAAATGGATCGAGCACGAAAAACCGGCGGGGTCACTGGGGCCCCCGTGACTCGCGCCACCGAGTGTCGCTAAGAGCGACTTAGTCCGTGATAATGCTCGCTGAAAAATCGTGTTATTATTCACCGGGTTCCCTGTCTCGGCCGCCCTCCCGGTACCCGTGTTTGAAATCAATGGCGCGGCCGCACAATGCATGATTACTTGCCGACGATTATCTTGCTCGTATTAAAATTGAATATTTCTTCGCGCGGCATGTGCGCCGCCGTTCGAATTTGGACACGTGGGGACGATTTTTCACCGCCCTTTGCTCGCTCGATCTTCGAGACGTCTCGGACGTATTAAATAGCGTGGTTCGCGGCGGAATTTTCAAAAGCGACTGCGCTGTGCCAATCCAAAAATAAAATGAAAGATCAGTGTGACTGTGGAAGACTCTTTAAAACATTTTTGAACATATGTAGTCTGGTCTTAGACAATTATAAGTTTGGCACGCAGTTAATACAACACTGAAATTCGATGCAATATTTTCTTTACTTAATATTGCCTATAGCGATGGTAAAATTGATAGAGTTAATTTGAGCATAAATTTTATAAGATGAAATATTTATATTAATAGTTGAAACATTGTTCAAATATAGTAAAAGATTTGTATACTTATATTCGGAATTTATACATCAGGAACAAATTTAAAAAATTGATGTATAACTAAACCTTCTGCACCCACGAGTTCTATAACCCACTATCGTAACATCAACTCAAATTCGGCTCGTCAGAAGTCCAGGTTAAGCGATCAATTCTACGACAGTGGCTTCCAAGGAACGCAGCGACAGCGCGTCGAAATCAAGTCCATCTCCGTCATAAAACTGGCCGCTCGAATATCATCGCTTAAAGGAAAGCATCTAGCGCGCAGGCACGTACTAAACTCCGGTGCCTCGAATTCCTAGGGTTCCCATCTTGACGCTGAAGAATATTCAAGACGCGTGTTTCCCGGGAACCGCTGAAAATGTCTCCGCGGCAAAGAACAGCTCACTGCACGATGTCGCCGGTGTAGGACAACGAGACCCTCGCGAGTGAATTTTTCATCGTAGCTTCTTGCGCCGTCGTCGAAGACGCTCTCTCTCGAGAGAGTCCTGTCGTGACCGGTGCCACGCGTGCTATCTGATGTCTACATGTGTACGACCGGTCGCCGCGGACTCACGCGATTCCACAGTCCTCCTCCTACTTCCACGTCCTGGCAGGCTTGAACCACCTGTGCACCGCCAGCAGCAGCAGCAGCAGCACCACGGTCCCTCTTCGTTGTTTCCCGTCTCCTTCGGCTATCCGCGGACCAGGGCGACCGTTCGCGGTGAAACAACGGAGAGAAGGCTGAACTCCGATTCCCAAAGCGGGCAAGAGATCTATCGTCGATGGATCTCCGAGGGATCACGAGGAATCGCATGTCCCAAACCATTTATCAGACCACGGCTCTCCTCGACCTCTTCTACCTTTCTCTATCCGATCGCCGCGGTTACCCGAGGACGTGTAATGAAGAGGCGAGCCCCGCTTCTGGAAAACCGGTCGACGTTTCAATTTCGAAATATCGATCGCGGCCCGATGGATAACCATCGGTCTATGCCGATCCGGGAAATCTGGAAACTGGGACTCCGGCAACGCGGTACGCGCTTGGCGCTCTATGATCAACTTTGTGCAATCCTCTCTGTACGCGGTGCTGTCTTAATTTCACCGTACAGGGAGAATTAATCGGTCGCTTGTCACTACGCTGCAGAGATTTATGCAAACCCGGAGTCTCGCTTACAGCATCGGAGATGGATTAATGAGACGGAGACAGTTGTTTGTGGGTCGCTTGTCGGTACAATAATGATCGTTGGGGGATCATGCGAGTCTTTACGAAATTTTCATTTTAGCGTGGAAGAAGGTATGAGATGAGTGCAGGTGATTAGAAGACACTTGTTAATATACTAATGATCTTGGAACATAACTGCAATCTTGACACTTTGCAAAGCGAATAGAGAGATCTCATTTTAAATTGAGTCGTTCGAGGACTGGATGAAGAATGTTTCACAGTAATCAATATTATAATTTCTTAATTTTATTAAAATTTCCACACGGTATAAATGTTGAAGAAATAATTGGTACTATATAAGTTTAATAATAAATTTTTATTTAAGTAAATAGAACACATTCATTTTATAGATATTTAGGACAGTAGTAAATGCGGATCCAAGGAGAATTATTCGGCTCAATTAATTGCATCCTTGCTTCCAGCATCCCAGATAAATTATTAATAAGAATTAGCCGATAAACCGTGGATCTTTGTACAATGATCCAATCCTCGCAGCAATCATCGTTGCAACACCTGACAAAAAAAGACGAGAACAGACGTCGGTTGCACAGTTGTTTGCTAAATTAAGAATCTCCACGCAATCTCTGAATTACAAATGCAGTCGCAGCATCCAAGATGAATCAATAGATAATTCATTTCTCGTAACACCGATTCGTATGCAAACATTGGATCGTTAACACTTTCGCCGTCACGTCGATCTTAAACGGTTGACACAATTTTGTTACTTGAAAATCGATTTCGATCTCATTGTAAGGAGCCGAGCGAAAGTTTGCAAAAATTTACAAGGTGCGAGAATATTGCCGAGATAATTGCTGCAATAAATCTTGCCTTTTCTATTCTTATATTGCGAAATAAGTTCTGTCGATTTTGATTAACGTCCGTGGACCGTTCGCGTGCCGGCTAACGTGTTAATGGAATTTTAATTTCAGCGTTCGGGTTGAATTAACGAGGCGAAGGCAGGTGTTCGTCGCTCGTTTCACACTAAACCGCGGATCGTTATGTAAACTTTGATTACTCAAGACCGTGTTCGGGTCAGCGTCCAAGAAAAATGAGTAAAGGCCGGTAAGATGATGTTAATAAGAAATTAACTCCTGCGCGAAACGAGGCTCGACGATCTTACCCTAACCGCAGATTATGAGAAGCAGGTAGTCATCTATCTTTAAAAAACAGATATTTAACAAACTGCTAAATGAATAAAATGTTTTGCAATTTTTTTCCAATTAATTTAGTCACTAATTACTTAACCAGTCACTTGACTATCGAAAATCAACCCCTAAAAAGCGGCGAATATTCTTACAACCCTTTTGTATCGTATACAGCTTAGTAAAATATAATTATTTCGAATAAATTGCAATAAAAATTGAGATCTTGAAAATTGTTGAAAAATCAATGATAGCAGAAAAGAAAAGAGAGTAGCAAAGAAAACAATACAAAAACATCGCAACGCTTTCGGAAAGACAAAATAGCAAACGATGTATCTTCGTGCTAATCTAGGGCCCTTCCGCCGTCCGTAGGGCCCGGCGCAGGTTCTCTAGGGCAGTGCTCGATCGCACGGCTCCTGGAAAACCGGTCGCCGATTGGGTTTCGAAATATCGATCGTATCCATAACGCCCGAGGTATTGATCGAGCGGTCTCGCTATAAAATCAGGAAAATCGGTCCTTTCCCCGTTGGGAATAGGGTCTTCGCGGCCTGTTCCCGAGGCGATCTTAAGATACGATGTTTTACGACCGCCGGGCCTATGATATATATTCTGCGACGATAAAATTAATCGTGACAGGTAACGACGCCGATGCTCCTTTTCCGCGCGGCGCGTGACGATAATGCGGCGGCATGCGTGGAACCTTGCGCAAGATTCCGGCTTCTGCTCCGACGTTGCCGTGCATTCCCTTAGATGTCACGTGACTTCGTCAGTGACGTCACGGAGGAGTAGCTTAGAGGGCAGCGTCGTCGACCGACGCGACGCGACCAATCGCGAGCGCGAGAGCGACTTTGTCAATACTGTTGCGCTCTAACTCTGCTCAGCTGGTTGTACGTGACGTCACTGATCGAAAAGAGGGATACCTGAGATCATTTCAAGCAACTTTTTTCTTTACAGAAATTTTCTCCGAGGTATCGTTAACGAGTTATTAACTAAAAACGTTGACCAATGAGGAACGAGTACCTTTGTGATGGCGGAGCTCGCTTCTCATTGGACAATGCGTTTCCTTAATAACTCTTCAACGATGCCTCGTAGACAATTTTTTAAAAGGAAAAAGTTGCTCGAGAAACCTCAAGTATCCCCTATGTATAGTTACAGGTACCCTCTATTGTTAAACATTTTCAAGGCACCCTGTTATTCATTCCACTCGCAAAGGGCCCGATTTCCATCTCCAGGTCGCCCTTTCCCCCGTACGCGCGCGGCCTCTCGAATTTTCCCGCGCTTCCTCGCGCGGCAGGGCTCGCGATTCGCACGCGGGACGCGGACGTAAAAGGTACAAAGGTATTCTCCTTTCACCAGAAAACCCGGGGAGCCGCGAACCGCGCGGGTGGATATATACCGCGTGCTAGCTATTTACACCACTTAGCCACGGTGTTACGTTCGAACTACTGGGAGCCAAAAAGGTCAATCGTCTCGGTGCTACTAGCCGACAATGGAGCCTAATCCGAACGGTATTGCGTTTTGGCCTTTAAGAAACACACCTGCCTCGATCCGCGCGCGGCCCTTTTAGCGCGGCGAGTCGTGTTGCCTAAACGAACCGCGCCACCTCGCCGCTGACCTATCCGCCAGCCTCCGTGAACCTGATTGCACCAGCGAGAGCTTTTGGTAGCAGGGTGTCAGCCTGAGGCTGGAGTTGCCACATCGTCGCGCTACCGAAACTTTTCCTTTAACCCCTTGACCACTATTGACCGACCGCGAAGCAGTCAATAATGACTAGACCGAGGATCTCTGTGCAAAGTAAACACTTCTTGAACTAATTACAAAGAGCAGTAATTCAATTATGCATTGACCTCGTTCAACGATTTTAATAAATTAAGGATCAGACTATTTTTTAATTATTCTACTGTCGACATTGTTTGATATTTCACTTAGTCATTCTTATCATAAATGCATAAAATCACCTGATTGCTTATTAGGCTGATTTGACGAGTTTCTATTGTATTTAAATGCCGCTCATATTATATCATTTATGCGTGAATTATATTGCTCCAGAAAATAGTGTGTAAATCATATTGATAGCTACCGCTGTTACTACTAATTAATTATTCTTTCTTTAGTTAATTATTCATCACGGAATAAGGAAACGGTATTCATAGTCGCGTATTTAATAAAATCCCCGTGTCATGCAGCGAATTCGTTTTCAGTGGAAAGTCTGCAGTCGAGGCCTCGCACGAATAATCGTCAATCGTCGTGTACCGGGAGCTTGGCTCCGTTTTCTGGCAGTCGTCTCCGATCGGTTCCCATGCGAAGACACGATCACGGTTCACGGGACGATTAGGAAACGAAAGTGCGCGCAATTGGAAGAGGGGGACCACACCCGTGGAAATCGCAGCGCCCAGAGGAAGAGAATGTCAAACGACCGACAATTTCACCTATCGGCAATTGGAGCCGGGTGCATAATGAGTAACAACTTCTCCGGGCCGACCTTTCCACGAAGGAGTCGTCACGCATCGCGCCAATCAGCCGCCCGTAAAACAACGGCAGTGCCAACGGTGCCGACCGTCTGGACATCCTTAGCCGATCTTAGGCTGTCCTACCTCTGGGAAATGCAACGATTATTCGATGCAAATGAGCGGCCAGTGTGCGCGCGGGGTTGCGTCAGCGTGTATAGTGCAGCCGTTCGAGGTGCAAACAGATACGAGAATCAGATCCCAGATCGCGGCCGAAGGGGAACACGGACGAGGACTCTCGCATTTGTCGCTACGACCCTCTGGGAACGTCGATCCGAGCGCGTCAAATGATCTAGGAGTCATTGTGCGAATTGTTCACAAATCACAAGGGGATTGCGCGATACGATAGCCACTTTATGCGAGCCGGCTAGTGAGAATGCCGGTGGACGTTCTCGTCGCTCATTGTAAAATACTGACGGCTTTGCGACGACTCCGGGCAAATTGTATAATTCCTAACGCATTTCACTCGTTAGGGAATGGATAATTTATTATGTATAATGGATAATGTTATGTAATTGTTTGGGAGCGACTTAGGCTCTTTTGATATCTGTCGAATTTACTGAAGAGAAATTAGAGCTAGATGTATGAAATTGAAGTTTTACATTTTTCTTCAGAGTCTTTGAAATTGATTGGAAATTCTTGATAAAGTTCAAGCATATATATTATAATAGAAATTTATATAAATTCAGTCCAGTCAGAATTTTAAAATAATATACATTGCATAGTCGTATTTAAGACCCAATAACTCTAAATATTAAGGAAATTATTCTCACTTTAAATTGCACTGCATTTTCTCTGAATTATAATACCACTATACCTTATAATATTAATAAAATAAAATATCTTCCTCAATAGTTTCAAACATCTATATCCTTAGCTTATTTCAATCATCTCCCTGCTTTAAATTAAACCTGCCCATTTTTGCCATAAATGTTTACAATCTACGGTCACGAGGCCATATTTCTTAATGAAGAAATAAAGAATGGAAAAATGGAATAGCAAGACGAATAGCCGCGCTGCGAAGCCGAAGATTAATTTCGAGGCGTGCGAGCCGGGGAATCGCTAGTCCGACGAGACATCGAAGGTTGTTGCACCAGTGCACGCTGGTCTACTTGGGTAGCGCGTCATCTTCGCTCAAGATCCGCGCCGATTATCTAGTCACCTCGAAGAACTCATAGGCATAGACGCAAACGTGTCGCCGGATTTTTAGCTGCCGCATCCCTGATCACATTGCGGTACCGCGATGCACTCGTTAACGGATCCGCGCAGCCATCGGACGTCGTCGGTGCAGTTGTCGATGGAAACGCATCCCCGGACGGTGAACTCGGCGACGGAGGAGCCTTTGTTCGACTATAAATCCTGCCGCACATTGAAATCGCCTCGTGGACAGCATTCTATCAGAGTCGACGTTGTTTACCTTGCATGGGGCTCAGAAAATGATCTCTGACTAACAAGGAAGGATCTTTGACTTTTTGATCGGTGGAATGGTGGAGCTCGAAATACTATAGCTAATGGTACGCAGCTATGGGCACTATAGCTAAGGGGCACTCCTTTTAGGGGCGGACGATTACTAATTTTTAGATTAATATTTAATGAGACATTTAATGAGAAATTTAATGAGGAAGGTTTCTTTCTCTGGAAGTGTACTTTTATATTTTAATTCAAAACATCTGTTATTGGATAAAAATGTTATTTTCAGAATATTTATTGATCACAGCTGTTAAAATTGAACTTTTATAAAAAATTAAATTATTAATGTAAAAGATAACTGAGAGAAAAAATAGCAGAGAAATAAGAAATTCAGAAGTTACAAAGTTTACTCAATAACTAATATTTATAAAAATTTCTAGTCGAGTTATAGTTAAATTTAAGCCTAGTATGAAACTCAGAAATGATCCACAACTGATCTACAATTGCATGAAGCATCAATCGTAAAATCTCTGCAAACATGTTCGATGCAACAACGAATGTATTCTCGAAAATATACAGACATTGTATTTCGACGATCTTTTTATCATCGCGATCGATGTTTGTAGATCTTCCCACATCCTGTGTGCTTCATCCACGATCGAAGGGTACTTCGATCGCTTGTCACGAAGCGATCTCGGGATCGATCCCGGTTTGGCGACCCTCTCTGTAACCCAAAACCAACAATTCCGGTCACAGCACTCCTTCACGGTGAACAAAGTCGTACATTTTCCAGCGAGCGGACGTTTCCTTCGTGTTCTACACCCACGTGGACGCCGGACCTAACCGTCATGCGTATTACGTAACATCCACGTATCGATGCAACGAGGATGGAGCGATAAATGTTCGATTTGATTTATCCGCGAAGGTAAGTCCCATTATTGCAACACCTTCCCGGTGAATTAACAGGGGTGGGGCGATTTTGCCGCGGAGAAAAGTACCGTTGCATAATGATGTTTCTATGGTGTTCGAGTTCATCGGCTAGAAAGCGATTTTTATCGAATTCTTATGGAAACACCCATGGACTGACTTTTATTGAAATTTTTATATTTAGTGTGACACGAGCAAATTAATAGATAATATTAAAAATTCTACACGACTTTTACTCACTATACTCATTGTAAGATAAGTCTTTAAAGAGGATGATATATGGAACTCTCTATAAAATGATTTATAAAGTTTGCCTTTAATCACTGAACCTATCGAATTCTGAAAGGATTTAATGTATATTACTTTCTATTGATAGAAATATTTTTATTCAAATAATGTGAATATAAATTACTATTAAATACTATATTAAAATTACCTCACCCTTTCGTCACTTTTATCATAATACACGCTTCAGCAATGAAATTACTTCAATCGGTTCATAAGGAAGAAAAACAATTTGGAAATAAAAAATACAAAACCAAAAATTTCATCGACAATGCACAGTTTAGTGTTAGTTACGTTCATCAAAAAATGCATCTACCCAAGAACCATCCACAAAATACCCCATAAAATCCTCGACTACAATATTCCTCCCAACTCGCACATCATAGTGCCTTCATAAAATAAATCTACCCTAAACGCAGGCCGCAATCATTCCACAAAATTCGCCACCACTCTTTCCCAAAATTCCGTGACACAAAGTCGCCAATAAATCGGTCTCTCAAATCCACGCGGAACAATTGTTCGCTGCGCAGCGCGATACACAAGCCCCATAGCGGGGGTGTGCGAAAAGTTCGCGTGTAGATTGGCGGAGAGTTCGCTGGCCGATTAGGACGCAAATCATTCAGGTGGCCCGCTGGTTAGGTAAGCCAAGACTCGGTCGCGGGAGATGTGGGATGGGCCGCAGTCACGTGTGGCGACGTAGGTTCGCGTTAGGCGAGCGGAGACCGCGAGGAGGAAGAACGGTGCTGACATGGGGGACAATCCACCGTGGAGAACCAGCTCACCGGCTCGGTTCGCGCGCGATCTCCGCGCCGCCGCCGCCGCGCTCCGTCTCTCGGATCGAACCGGAGAAGGAGAGAGAACCGATCGCGACGGGGGGAAAAATCGGAGCCGGTGCTGCGCGGCGAGACGTCAGCCGTCGCAACGCATTTACGTTATCCTAGTAATTCCCGGTGCTAGGGGAACTGCGTCTTCGTGGCCTGGCCCCACCGGGCCCCCCTCGGCCGCGAGCGCGCGCGCGCGCGCGCTCTCTCGACAGGCCTCTGAAGAGCGCAACTAGCCGCGCAATCGGGCGAGAGAACGGAGAGAGGACGAGATCGAGAGAGAGCCGGATCGCGTACGTCGCAGTTTTTTACGGCGAACGGATAACGTTTCTGGCCGCCTTTGGATCACCGACGAGTAGACCTCGTCAGATTCTCGGTCAGCCAGCTTGGTTAGGATAGCGACTAGATGAGATAGATGATCGATCGACTTAGTTGAGATGATAGAATGGACTACTTAGGGGTTGATGGCTAACCAGGGCCCTTGTCAAGATTTATAAATTAAAAAATTCTGCACGCAGTTTGACTGAGTCATGAATAATGCAATTGTATTTCATTTTGGGGTTTGTCTAATACAATTATATTTTTTCGGGGTCGTATTAACCCCTTTCTGGTCCTTTATCTTCATAATTATAATGATTAGACCTTTTTTGAAATAAACGAAAATTTATATTTGCATTTCACCTATTTTTAATATAGATTATATTTATTGCCTGTCTAAGTTTACTTAAATATTTAAATATTAAGAAGAATAGAATTTTCTTAAGAGAATAATCTGAAGAATAGAATTTTATTGGAACTTAATTTTGGGATTTTATATTGCCATGAACATGCTTTGTAAATGTCTCTTTTTTTTTATTTTTATGAAGACTGCATGTTAAATAATTCAATTTTTACCGTGATGGAAGCAAAGGGTGGAAACTACCCTCTGAAACTCCTACCAGAAGGCAACACGTAATAATTCATGAATTTCAAAGAAGGCTAAAAATCCTCGAACACTGACTCGACTATAGAAATAAGAACTTCAAGCAACAATGTACCCGTTAATAAGCTAGATAGCTTCACGAGCATCAGCATCAATCGTTCGTTCGAACGAAGACGCCGACTGCGCGTCATCGACGCTGTGTTATTTCTATGACTGTGCCAGTCGGAGCCGTTCGAGTAGTACAAAGAACGTCCGATAGTAATCAATAGGACACAGCTGATGAGGATCGAAGAACGATGCTTACAGTCTTTCGCAAACAGGAGTGATCTTTGCATATCGTGATCGGTAAAGAACGATATTACAAAAGAGAAGAGAAGGGCGGGCCGGGTTAGAAGGAAGAAAGGCTTCCTATAGCCGACATAGTTAAAGCGAGTAGAATAGTAATCTTACCTGGCTCGCCAAAACCAATAAATTCTACCCAAATGAGCGGCTACGGCACTGATTGCCTATTTCAAGGAAAACAGTGACTGTTTCATCAGACATCAGTTAGACTTGAATTAGAATGATTGCTATGGTCTTTCGGTAGCAATGTTGCAAAAACGAAAAAGGGGTGAGGACGTGCGGGCATACATACTATGTGTATATATGCAAAGTGTATATGTATATATGCATACGTGTATATACAATAAAAAGAAAGTTGCAGCTGATCTTCTCAAGTGCAGCGAAGCAAATAAATCGAATCAAAGTAAACGACTGATAGTTCGTTTCGTAGAAAATGCAAATGACTTCTTTCTATCAGTCTTCATGAACTTTCGATCGCGATCAGTTGAATATCAGAGTGACTGTTATGGTCCCTCCGTTAAGAGCATAGCTACAAAAGCGGAGGGAAAGGAGTGTTCATAACGAAGAAAGAAAGTTGCAGTCAGTGCAGCATTAATCTCTTCGGACGCACCATTACCATTAATTCTCATACAATCCTCGGACATATAGTTGCACAAAGAGCCCTTTCGCGGTTTCCTACGCCTTCTCTGCTTTATGAAATCCGGGAATCTTTTCGCCATGTCGATTTCGAGGAATTCATTTCCGCTGAAAATACATATGACGCCATTAAAATATTTTGTATATATTTTATTGTTTAAAATTTAGGGAATATAGGGTGATATTTTAAATGAATGAGAGATTAAGCTGCGTCTTTGATTAAATTGATATTTTTAGATGGATTTAAAATAATTAATATGATACGACGTTAATAGGGACATAACCCTTAGATACAAAATTAATAATGAATTTTTAGCAATTTTAATCTCTTTGTTTTTAAAGAAGGAACGATAGAAGATACTGCATTATTATGTGTAATAAATCAGTGTGACTTCAAAGTTGCAATGAGCTCGAATACGAATAATATTACCTCGAGCTGGCTTTTTTATTGTGTATTATAAGCTTGGACAACTGTGAATATACTTATAGCAATTTTTTAATAATTATAGTAATTAAATGTAACAATTTAAATGTAAGACACGTTTATCTAACAGAGACTACAAGACACGTCTACCTAACAGAGAGCATGCATTGGAATACCCAACTCGCGATTATTAGCAGGAGATCTAAACAACGATCCCTCAAAAGGGCGTGTCCAGTGAAAGAAGAAAGTTGCCAAGGTATACTAATCTCGCGGTCGCAGAGAGCCCGATAAATCGTCTGGCGTCGAATCTCTCGCGTTCTATCGTCGACTCTCGGGGTCGTTTATCGTTCTCATCGTCCGGTTCAGATAAAATTGACGGTGATAGGAGTAAAGATAGAAAGATAGAGAGAGTATGAGAGAAATAGAGAGAGAGAGAGAGAGAGGGAGATAGAGAGAGAGAAGGATCGAGCCGGAGCAAGAGAGGGAAGGGTAAAAGGAAGGCGAGAATAGCAGAAGAGCGAAAGGAGAAGGAGCCAGGGGCCTCTTTCCGGCCCATGAATCACGCCCACGCGACGCGCGCCCGCTCGATAATTAATGCTCATTTAATTCGGCGTTCATCATCCTTGCTGGAAATATTTACAAAAGTCCGGACAACGCCAGGCACCGTAGAGCGGAACCGGAGGACCTCACCTCGGGACCGAAGGGAATACCTGTCCGTGGCCATGGAAGAGGAATGGCCGCCGCGCGATTCGCCATTCATCCTGATTGTCACCGGACCTGGCGCGCCGCTTTTATAAGCCTCGTTGCTCTTCCCTCGGAATCAACGGTCGAACCCCGGATGATCTATGCGGCCGAGGTAATGGCGGATCATCGACGTGGATCGGGGCGACGGCGACGACTGGTAGCCGCGGACACACCATTGGACGCCATCGGACACGGGGGGACTTCGGGGACCTGTCCCCTCACCTCCTCCTCCTCCCCCTCTTTCGAAAGAATCGACTGCATTCCGCTTATCAGGTGAACGCCACGATTATTCATGTCCACCATGCGCGAGGATCCCGTTGGTGTTTACCACGGTTGTGTCGCTTGCGTGGATCATAGACGGTGGTCCGGTGGTCCACCAGAAATCGATTTTTTATCCGTCGGTTGTAGGCGTGCACGTGCACGGATTCCTACGGTTTGTAGCGCAAGGTTTCCAGGTCATTGTCATGGAGATTTTATAGTCGCCCGAGCTCCCCGCGTTTTTTTTTTCATTCATCCGTTTACAGGCTTAATCCTCGCTTAATAACGACTTCGACAATGGGTGACAGGCGACGGACAATGCGGTAGGCCGATTTTTTCGATGCTCGATTCGGTAATCGCGTTTTTAATCATTCGTCTATCGGTACTCTAATGGGCTCCTGTCTACCTGCGGAATCTACGCTTATGTTTCCGAAACTTATTTTACAGTTAATAGCGTATGACGTAAGCGGAGAACAAGTTTTGGTTATTAGTAGACTGCAGATATTTATTAACGTCTAGATTAAATATCAAAGTGGAGATAGAAAAAATTACATGGTTCTATTTTACATTTATTAAAAGAGGTAACACGATTTTGTTAAATTTCGGTGGTTTGCGGTTGAGTTAGAAAATTTTGGTTTTGTATGAAGATTTGCAGGCTAATCTTGGAGTTTGTATTATATTATTATATTAGTATGTGTATTAATGTAACATGAATCATTGCACATATGTTGTACTAGTTAATAGCTTTAAGTATGCTTTATAATCTGTGGCACCTGTCACTTTTGTTTTCCTAATTTCATCAGACTTATTGCTTTCGATCAATGAAGACGCAAATACTATTGCATCGTTGACGATTAATTAAAGTAATTAAACAGTAACATATAGTTCTTTTTTCATTTCTGTTCGTCAGGTCATAAAATCCCTATCTCGCATAAAGATGGTTAGTCTACTCATTACAACGAACTAACACTGAACCAAGTGCTAATAAAGAACGCGAACATTGCAAATGCATTCACCGTAAGCATCGAACAACAAACTCCTTTAACCACAGCCGACTTTCACGTGAAAAGCAACCTGCCGCGATGCAGTTCCGTTGCCGCCGCGTCCGCTTCTCCGAAAGCCGATATCGAAATCAGCGACGGACCAATCCGGCGTGCCCATGAGCCGACCTAATGGAGGCCCGGTCTAAGCAGGTTGGCTGGCATGTAGGTCGATAATAAATCCCAGAAAACGCGCTTGCATTCCGGCACGCGAAGATCGAGACTTGCTCGCGGCACGAAAAATGCCCGGGCGACGATAAGGTGGCGAGCCGCGGCAGCGTAGCCTAAGCGGGACGGGCGGTGATGGTGGTGGTGGTGGTCGTCGAAAGAGGATCTGAACGGACGCGGGACGGGGCACCGGTTGTCTCGAACCTGCCGCGGCGATGACAAGTGGAGCACGCGCGCGTTTACGATTCCGTGTGCGTCGCGTACCTAAGAATGCGCCGCCGCTGCCGCCTTGGGTCGAGAGAGCCTCGCGCGTAGAGACAGATAGGAACTGGTTCCACGGGGGATGAGGATGCCAATGAACGCTTTACCGCTGGTCTGATAACAATGGCTCCACTGTGCGTGGGACCGTTCGCGCGAGCGCGCGCGCGCGCTCTCTGACTGGAGCCACTGTCCCCGAGAGTTTCTTTTTCGAATCGCGTCGAACTGTCCAGTTATTGGGCCTCGGACGGTTCGGTAGTAAGAAGGAAGAAGACGACGAGAGGACGAGAGGACGAGGAGGCGAGAGGGGGCGGGAGGGAGACACCATTAATCATTACCGGAGCGGACGACCTCTTGGCAGTTTATCGGCCAGAGGGGCAACGTTCCGCGCCGGCTCCGGTCGAGCGACGCTTATTCGAATTTAAATTTATGATAAATCCGAGTGAATTCCTCCGTACGCGTGACAGCGCGGCCGAACGATATTAGCATACCCGAGGAGCGTTTATTCTCTTTCAATCCGTCCGAAGAGCGGAAGCGCCATCGCCGAGCAGGGAGCAGGGAGCGAAGCGCGCGCGCGCGAGGAGAGGGCCGGACCGGGGAATGCATTTATGCAGGCGGCTCTCTGCTCGGTATGCGCCGCGTTCCGAACAGATTCCAGATAGGGGTCCTTTGTCAACGTTCGGCGCTCGTTATCGGCGCCGATGAATTTCGATCTTCTGGCGGCCGCGCGGCTCTCGCGCGGCTAAAACGTCTTTCACGCGGGCTATGATCCGCGCCCGGAGCAAACCGGCGCGAGACACACGCTCGAACAAGGTCGTTGAGCCCCGCGACCCGACGAATTAACATACTTTCCGACGCGTCACCGGCCGCTACGATGCTTATGGAAATCGCGACGAACCACCGGGATCGGAAGGGTGGTGGGGGGCGACCGCCAAATTGCAGCTCAGACGAGATTACAATGACCGATCGGGCACAATGAGATTCGTGAAACCGATGTGTCCAGGACGGCCATGATTGCGGAGGACCACATGGTCGACCATGTTGGATCGCGATTGACTTCCGGGAGACCTGGTGAAACGCGAGTTGATTAATTACAGTTCTGAAAATCTGCTTGCACTTACGATTGGATATTTGTTTAAAATAGTAGAAAGATTCAGGGAATTTTAACGCGTTCATTTATTATTGAGGATATACTGAAATGGTTATGGGAAGGATGAACTTGTTGTTTACTCTCTGTCTTTTTTGCAATTGGTGCAAATAATTTTTATTTTAGGTAACAGTCAGCAGACTGGTAGTTACTACAAATAGTAAGAATTTTTATTTAATTAAATGAGAATCATTAAGGGTGTCTTTTATTATAAACTGTCCAAATAAATCGATTCCTTCCTTTCTTGCATTTTCTTAAGGAATATAGTTTTAATTATTGAATTATCGTCGTATCTAAAATGTCAAAAATGTTACATACAATAGCTATTATATAATAAATATTATACCATAAATAATACTATTACAACTGATGTTATAATATAGAAAACATTATTACAAGTAATATTCTAATACAGATAACATTATCACAACTACTATTATAATATAAATAATATTATCATAATATTACTACAAGTATTACACAAATTAAGTACAAATAAATTTAATACCCACCTCCCAAAAAATAACCATTTTTCTCCCAATCATGCCGAGTCCATAAACCGACGACTCATTTCTCCAAAATAAATCAAACGCCGTGCCCGCGCCCCATCGACACACCTGGTGCGTGCAACAGGATCGAAAAATATGTACAACCATACGTAGCGCATTAGGAGGATCGGATTCATCGGCCAGGATAGAACAATGAGGTTGAACGGAGTACCGCTACAAGCCCGTGTTCGCCGTGGAATGAATGTTGGAAAGTGTATCGAAGATAACGAAACATCTGTTCCGGCGAATGGTACAGGTTACGCGCGTCGATCTTTCTTAGAAAGTGACGGGCGAGATCGTGTGCGCGCGGCTACGTGGCCCCCGCGATGGTTTTAGCGGGTAAAGCCGGGGGGGCCCCTGGCCTCGCAGAAAATCAATGGATTCGGACCACCAGCCGCGAGAGAAGCGCAAGTTTTGCCGGGATAACCGACCCTCGCGACCTCCTCGCCTTGACGTCCTGTCTTTCGATTACAGTGCCTCCTCCGGCCATCGCGTTGCGCTACACATCCTCGCGCTACGTCCGCCGACGTAACCGGCCCCGAGCACGATTTTAGCGTCTTTAACGATGTACGCAGATCATCGACGGATCCCCGTTCATTTGTCAATCGGGACCGATGATTAATCGCGATCAGTGTCCGGCGACGTGTACTACGAAATTTTATGTTTCGGTCGCAGAAGGATCCTCTATCCACCCTTACGAAACTATGCGGTCAATTGTTCGGTCCGGCTTTCAACAAGCCTTCGTTAAACAAAACATTGTTGACCAACCGCGTCGCTCGGAACAATGGAGAGACGGGCAAGGCGGTCATGGGAACCCTTTGTAATTGATTAGATATTAATTTCCATGGATATATCTCGAACTCTCGACGACTGTTTATAATTTTATTTAATTGTGAAATATGAGTTATAGAATATAATTTAATATTTTAAGAAAATATAGAATCATACCTCATTATATATAATTAATTTCAGTAATATTACATACGAGATTCTGCAGAAATGAAATTCATGTTTCATAATGCTCCTGGAAGAATTAAAATTCAGAAGAAAATATGATCTGTATAAAATGCATTATAACAAAATCGAGCGGATAAAGTAAAAATTATTAAATACAGAAAATAACCTTAACAATGTACATAAATTATTACCAACCTATTAAAAATGTTTATAATGGCTCAGAATTTTTATTAACCTCCTCCATGTTACAATCGCGCCAACTCGTTTTCATTTTGCACAGAATTGCATATAATCAAAAAACCCTAAACGCAAGTGTAACTTAAAGGGCGCAGATCTTGAAAAATGCACTTGCTCAATGAACGTAGCTTCCTGCCAAGCCACCCGTGACCCGGCAGTCTATTAACCCCTATGGGAACGCATCGGGAAGGGACGGAAGTCGCGGGTGCAGCCGTTTCCGCAGTGACAGATGCGATCTCGCACTTGGTCCGGCTACCTACCGCGCCACGGTGGCCCTTTAAAAGGGTACCACGCACTGTCAACAGCGCTTCCTCGTTGTTGATCGAATACACGGAAATTGAAAAAGCCGGGAAAAAACGCGGCGGATGATGTCGCTCGCGACAGAAGTTACGTGAGTGAGAGAGATTAAAAAGCACGGCGTTGAATGGCGGCAGCGGCGGCGAGACGATCGGTCTTCGACAATATTTGACCGTCTGTCTCTATGAATGGGCCCAGAAGTGGTCCCTCGTAAAATAATATTTAAGTCAAACACCGCGTTCGAGAACTCTCGGGACGCTGATGACTTCTGGTTACACTTTTTATTCCGACTGCTTTTTATTGGCCCTTTGTGGGAACTGTGCTCGTGGGCTAGGTGCACGTGGGTACCATTACGACTTGTCGGAAGATGTGATTAAGCTGCCTCGAGCAATAAAAACCGTCTTTCTTGTTTGGAATTAGTGTAAAATTGTAGGAGCGGTCGGTTTGAATAAGACGGATGAAATGGTTTGAATTGAGTTATTAGAGGCAGGGGTAAATTGTTCTTTGGTATTATTACAGTGAGAGTATAGAAAAAAAGTGAAGCTTTATATTATGTATTATGTATTTCGATAATTAATTCTCTAGGGTTAAAATTGTTCATATAGGTTTATATAGGTCAATAACGAATTTATAATCCCTTTATTTTGCTAATGTATTTAATTCAGCTAAAAGTAACATTAAGAAACTTAGCGATCAGCTGACAGATTTCACACAGATTAAGAAACATTTTCGTTCCTCCCTTTCACTAATATTAATTGTTTCTCTGTTAAAAAATTTGAAAATAATATCTTACAATTTTAATGAATAAAAAATGTCTGAAACTCAAAAATGAATGTATATTATTTTATAAGAATAACAATATTAAATCTACTTAAATTTCAAGCGATTTCTATCACAATACATACTCGTATAAAATAATTTATATACAAATTTTTCACACGAACATTTCCATAATATCAAGAATTATATAATAAAAAATTACAAAACAGTCATTGCGATTAATTTGATGATTTATAGTATTAAACGTGACACGAATAAGTGCGCTACCCCTAGACAATAAATGCGCGGCGCACGCCGTCGAAAATCTGGCAAAATAAATAAAAAAATCTCGCAAGATAAATCGGAATGCTTCTTAACGGGTTCAACTGGAGCAATAACCGTGGACTTCCGGCGCGGTCCATTACCAAGGAAAATCTAATAATCGCGCAGAACCTGGAGGGAGAATGATAAAAGAAGTCCGGCCTATCCCGTGGCATTGCGGGTTAATCGCGTCGCGATCTGCGCCGGGATCCCGTCCGTCGTTCCTTAACGAGCGAAACGACGGCGAAAGAGAATTCTCGGCTTATCGATACTCTCCCGTATGTTTATAACGGGGCCACCTTCGGCCGCGCGAGCGCGCGCGCGCACACACAATCTCGCGGCGAGAGAAGAGAGCGTTTGCGGAAGGGGTCGGTTTTTTGTGGGGTGTCGTTTCCAAGTGGTCGACATAGGACTGCACTGGGTGCAGCGAGCGAGAGCGGTTCCCACAGCTGGTTCGTGTGAAAACGGCCGGGAAAGTGGACGCGACAAGTGCGCCCAGTGCCGCCTAGGATGCATCGGAAGCGCATCGGCCACGAAAAACCACGATCCTTGCGTCCTGCGCACCGACATCGGCTGCTGCCGGGACTCATGCTCCGACGTGATTTAGGGCCGTTCTACTACGATCCGCTTAAACCATCCATTAACCCCTTGAGAAACGCTCTCGGGTCCATTAATGTTTATTTGAACGTGTATAGTAAAGGAGCAGCAACATTAATTTTTATTAATTGCATAATTGCGAGTTTAAAGCATATGCATTTTTGTAAGATAGTATTTTATAAAATTATGCCGTTTGGTGAATGTTTAAGATTTATTTATTTGTATTATAAGACTTATTAGATTAAATAGAAAATAGTTAAGTTAATTGTAGAATTTTAAGTTATTGTTGTATTATTATTAACATAGGAAGAATACGAATCTTTGAAAAATTAGAGATATGCCTACGTGCTTTTCCTCTCTCGAAAAATAATTATTTTTATTCCAACACTGTTCGTTTATAAATTTTTATATTTCATTCCTGCAGTACCTAGATGTATTATTTAACAGTATTATACAAGCAAGTACACTTCAAATAGAAAATATAATTATTACACTAATTGTTTCATAAATGCAAAATGACCCTCTTTCAAATCGATTTTAATCGTTGTCCTAAGATTAATACAAATGATTTTTAAAATAAATTACATAATTATAAAATAAATTACATAATTTTAAAATAAATTACATAATTTTAAAATAAATTACATAATTATAAAATAAATCAAATAATTTTAAAATAAATTGCTTATTTTTAAAATAGATTGCGTATTTTTAAGAAGAACACATACATTTTTCAAGAGTCGATTTTCAAAACAAGTAATGCTATTTTTATCATCGAACAAATGGAGGAATTAGAATATATGACGCGATCAGGTGACCCAAAGCTGTCACCTATTTAATTGGAACCGTTCGAATGCATGTCCGGATCGGTGCATCGAAGCATCGTAGACCAGAAAGAGGAAGAAAGAGAGTGTGAGAGAGAGAGAGAGAGAGAGAGACTTCGTGCGGACCGGGTGTCGTACTTATTAGTCCTGTCCGCGCCGTAAATTCCGTAATATCGTCCCCGGACGTGCACCGTCTCGCGGGATCCCGTACGGTCATAAGAGATACTAAGAGAAAATTATGGACATTCAGCTTTACACCTGGAACGCGTTTCAGATTATTAGGCACTACATTATCGGTATCGTTATTGGGAGATGTTTACAGGCGTTACCGGACCGGGCCGTTTCATGAATAATTCATCCGTCGATTAATTGTAATTTAGGGGATACGGAATCGCGTGAAATCATCGGCCGTCCCGGGAATCGAATCGGCCGCGGCTTTTTCACATTTTATTTATCCCCGATATTCGTACGCCACTTTAACCGTCGTTCGAGGCGATCTTAAAGGCCACCGGTCCAATCGTAATCCGCCGATCGGTAATTACTTTATCCGCCGTATCCCTCTCGCGCCAATAAACCGGGGCCCCGTTCTGGAATTTCTGAAAGGATCATCGCGTTCGATTCCGTGCGCGCCAACGGGATCGATCGGATACGATTCCTTCTCCGTCCGTCCTCCTCGCATAAGGACGAAGATGACCGATCGCGGGACTCGGTCCGCCTAGTTTCTACCCCGATAATCACCGGCCACTGTCCCCGGAAAAATTCCATATCGCAGATAAGCCGGCTAATATTCCCATGCGAACAGTTTTTCCGTTTTAATCCAGATACGTTAATTACACCATTCGGTCTCGCCGTGGTTTTATCCCGTACGATTCCCGCCATGGTTCACTTGTTCGACTCGCAGGAATTAATTTCTTCGCGGAATGGTTACAGCCGGATATAAATAACCACGAACAAGAATTTATCTCTATAATCCGCTGGCGTCGTTAACGAAATAAAAATTTGTCTGGGTGGACATTCAGTAGAATAAATTTTTATTGGTATTGCTTCCAGTTTATTCGCGCACGAATTAGAATATAAAGTGATTTCTTATGGTTTATGTTCTTGTATATTAAACCTTCGCAATTTAAGTCATTTTATTTCTAAATAGAAAATAGTTTTCCAGGCCTACAGTATTTTAAATTTATATAATTTAATCTATTGAATGTATATACAATTTGTTCTTGTAACTCTTACAGCAGTTGCAATTTTGAGCAGTGCTAAATATAAATAAATTTGATAAAGTCGAAATGATTTTAAATCGCGTTGTGACAATTTTCAGTGGTGCCTCATCGCGAGCGCAAAGGGTTAACATCTCGAATTATTCGCATCGAGTCGCCGCAATAATTCACGAGAAATAACAAATTATACGAATGAGTTGTTCGACCAAGATGAATCCACCGGTCAAATAAACATCGACGATCATTTACTCGCCGCCATTCGAATAATGACCGACCCCGGTAGCAAACACGCGACTCGGCAATGTTCGACCGTCCGGAGCAACTAGTTGCGCGCAATGTTGCGAGCACCGAAACGGACTCGTACAAGCGCGGGCACGCCGGGCAACGAAAAATCGAAGCTCGCCCAGCAAATTACCCTTAACCCCCTTGCTCCGCCGATTTAGATCTCCGTTCGAGGAATCGCCGGGAGAAGGCATTCGTCGCACGTACACGCCGGACCGCCGGGTGAAATAGAAAGTACAAGTGTACCAGCGACAAGGTAGAAATCCCGTGAGCGTGGTGCCGGTGACCAGGAGCACGTAACCGCGCGGGCTCCTCCTCTCCTCGTCGTCGTCGTCGTGTATCAAGAGCACGGGACGAGGGTGGAACAGCGGGCACGGTTGAATCCGTATGCAAAAGAAGGAACAACGGTGGAAAAAAGACGGCGCACCGGGGACAGGTTCGGGTTGGCGTGGAGACAGGGATGGGGGAGGGAGGGGGAGCGCAGCAGCCGTGGCAAAGAGAAGGAAGAAACGGGGCAGTTCTTGCACAGCCGAGCGCGCAAGAGACGAGGGACACGAGCGAACCAGATTGCTTTAATTTGTTGCGCGTCCAGCAAAAATGTTAATGTCCGTCGGCCGCTCGTAATTCAGCCCCCCCCCGGGCCCCGCGCGGCCTTCTTCTCTCTTTCCAACGCCTCCCCGCCCCCGCGAAAGCTTTTCCGTCTCTACCCCCGCGAGACCGACACCGACCTAACTCGTCCCTCCCCCCCACCGTATCTACGTTATTCTCTTTCGCGCGGCCGCTCTTATCTGAGGCTTTATGCTCGCTTTTGCGCCGATCCAATGCGACCCAGGGTGCAGCAAGGGGTTGGAGGTCGTACGATATACTATCCCCGATACGGGTTAGGCTCCTGGTACGGTGTCTGCTGCACGGAACTGGGGAACAGGTGGAAAAATTGGTTCAATGGCACCTCGATCGATTTTATGTATGTTCCAGTACATTGATAAAGATATTTTTATACAGTTAATTCGTCGACGAAATAGAAAATAAAATGTGCATTTATTCTAGAATTATAACATAGAAATTTTTGGGGTGAAATTGGCCAACTTTATTTATCGATAACTCCGCGAAAAATTATCGTAGGAGAATGACTTTTATTTTAAATTAAAGCTTGAAATTTCTACTTTGATATCATATTTTTGGATTTTAAGTTTCATTCATCCTCGTCGCTGTAACCCTTTAAATTCGAGACCATGTATGGCGTATTAAAAATTGCCACGTTTGACGAAAACTATAGACTTTGCAAAATTTTTTCCAGAGACGCCGTTTACAGTTAAATAAAGTATAATCCCTCCCTTTTAATTGAAGACAAAAGAAATATGGCTGTGATTTTTTTCTCGCAGACCAAATTTGCTCAACAGTAGTCAATTGAAGGTAAAAAAATAAACCAGCAGAAAAATAGATAAAATTAAATCAAATTAAAGTACAATTAAACAAACAATTATAGTTAAAATACTGTCTTCTTATACCTAAAACATTTATACATATCAAGAAATATTATTTCTACACTGTCACCAAATTTTCATAAAATAATACATATTCTATTATACCCAGGAATAAAATTCTGTATTAATATTACACACTGCAATAAAATTCTGCATTATCATTACACGCTCAAATCAAATTCTGCCTAAGAGAATACACGTATAGATATACAATGTCATGCAAAATTACTTCCGAAGAGGTATGATGTTCGATTAGAAAAATCGCTGGAAGATGAGAGTCGATGCGAGCTGATGGAAGCGTAAACACGGGCGGCCAGGAATTATGCAAATAAATTATATATCGACGCGGGGATGAATAGCCGGTTTACCCGAACTGCATTTACATACTGGAGGTACGAACGGCCTACCGTAACAGAAGCGAGGGATCTCCCCGTAGGAAAAAAAGGTTCCGTGGCGGAGCAAAGTAGAGCGAACCGAGGTAAAGCGAGCTGGGAGAGAGAGGGAACTCCGGTGGATAGGGATGTGGTATATCGGACTGTCGCCTCTGTAAATCCTCGGTGCCCGGTAACACCGCCACCGTCGTGCCGCGGCCTTATCATCGTCAGGGCCGCAGGACTAGCAAGAGATTCCAGGAAACACGGCGACGGGTCCTGCACGCAGTTCCCCTTAATATTAACATAACGTTCGTGATGCATCTCGCCCCGCTACGTAAAACCCGACCGTTCCAGAACAAATATCATTTTTCCGGCGGCGTCTCGGGCTCGGATATATACATTAAAACGTTACCACGTAGAATTTTAAACGCGCCGGGTGAACCTGCCCTCACGGATTCTACAAATGGTACAATGCGCGGGACTTGTTTTGTAATTGCCCGACAACCGAGATTATGCCGACACGATTTTTCTGGCGGCATTCTGTTCTAACGTTTCCATTGCGTTTCTCGACGATCCCGGAGTTACCGAGACGTTATTTAATTATTTTTACAGCTGTAATAATTGTTCGTGTCTGAATTGTATGTATATGCTGTTTATGGAAATATAGAATGTGTTGGACGATGTAAAAATAAATTGCGGAAATATAGGGTTTTGAGAAATATTTTAGAGAATTATGGAAATATATAATGTTCTAAAAAATATATAGATAAATTGTGAATGTGTAGAGGGTTTCACAATATGTGCAAAGAAATTGTGAATGTGCAAAGTGTCTTAAAAAATGTGCAAGTAAATTCTGTGTATAAAGTGCATCAATTTGGAAAAATTGACTGAAATAAATTATATTGGATTACAAATTATAAAGAAATTTAGTGTCAACATTTCTGAACAATTGAAGTCCTTTTTAAAATTCATGTTTAATATAATAGTGCAACGTTGCATTTTTAGCGTATATCTTTATCTTAAAATGACTGAAGGTACCTTTATAAAATTGCTCAAAATGCTTCTGTAAAATTACTGGAAATACTTGATTAAGATTACTAAAAACACTTTTTTATAATTACAGTAAATACCTTCTTAAATTACTAAAAATACTTCTTTAAAATTCTTTTGAAAATAACTTCTCCAAAATACCTGAAAATACTTTTCCAAAATACCTGAAAATGCTTTTCCAAAATACCTGATAATACCTTTTCTAACCTACTTAAAATACTTTATTAATTACATCGAAACGCTAGCTCGGTTTTAAATAAAAATATGGAAAATAATAAACCTAGCACGACGCAGGTAAAACGTCGAGAAGCCGTATAGGACGGTAGCAGCAACGGGCTCGAAGAGTCACACCATAGGATGCTTCCCTGGTTGGCGGGAGCACAGTACCGGACCACGGCGGTCGTCTCCGTGTATCGTTTGATCTCGTTAATAGGACCGCATTGTCCTGAATCTACATACTCCTCTACGTACCCTTTCCACCGGTGTGCACTTCGTCGTCTCGGCAAAAAAACCTAAGAGACCACGTGGGGGGACAAGGGGAGCCGAAGAAGAATGGGGTACGTGCGCGCGTGTACGCTCGGCCAAAAGCACTTCGATAAATTGTTTCGAAAAACATCGGTATACCGTAGAGCAAAGGAAAAAAAAAAGTACAATCGAAATTCCAGTGAACCTGTCGCCGCGGAAAGGATTTGCACGAACAAGACATTTGCACGAACAAGCGCGAACCTTTAAAAATAGAAAGCCTCGCTGAAAATCATTCGAATCGCGCGATCGAAATTTCTGTCTCTTTTGAACAAGATGAACAACGCGTTAGGAAGAATCTTTTTAAATAAATGAATAGTAGAACGAGAATTTTTTTAATATTTAATATAAATATTCTTTGGTTTGTTTTGTGGAAATTTATTTTTCTTGGTTGAGAATATTTAGAGATTTGCGTTGTTTTAGAGATTCTTTGTAGACCAGGATTTTTGCGTCGAATAGTTTAATAATGGAAAAGCGAACAGTGTATAATTATTATTTCTTGTGGGATATTTTTCATTTATGGTTATTCGTGATACTTATTATTTTTTACATAATTAGATCATATGCTTGTGATTCTTAAGGCAAGATTAGGGCAAATTATTATACACAAGATATGTGTTAATATCCCAATTTTACATTTAATTTTACAAATAAAGTATTAATACCAGCCCTTTGCGCAGTGACTAATTTTACTTATTAACGAAAAGAATTTTCATTCGAATCTAAAACCGACGTTTGAATATGAGAATACGTTACACCCAATTGCACACGAGAATAGCATTCTCGTAACACCGAGCTTTATTTCGAGACTTCATTAATTGCGCATTAATTATCGTCGCCATCGGCGAGGCGATATTTCTGTCGAGGCGAGAATTTTACGCAGCATCCCGAAGCGCGTTCGATTTTTCCCCCCGCGAGTGCTGCGACATTCCGAAGAAAATCCTTATAAGAAAACGGGTACAAGTTGCTCCTTACCATACGTTCCTTTGTGCCCGTTGTTCCTCCCTCCTTCTTTCACCGGTTCTTTCCCCGCGGGCCGAGCCTTCTTATCCACGGACGCAACAGTCTCGAGTCTGTTACAACGCACGGACTGCACTCATCATCCTATTGTTCTCTAATGAATCCGTAGATGCTGACGGAAGCGCCCCTGCCCACAAGATGCATGGGACAGGTTGCGTCGTCTCCCCGCGTGCCTCCTCTTTCCTCCGGTGTCGTTTCCCTTAAACCGTATCCCCTCCCCCCCGTCCTCCTCCCGCGCCGCCCTCCACGCCGGTGGAACGTGGGCCCCGGACCAGGCCCCGGCCGAGTGTTGGGCCGGCTATAAACGACGAAAAAAATTATTTAGGCATAACGAGTCAGAACTCTAACTCTCCGGGGCCTTTGTGAAATCACTCAGCCGCACTACATCACCTAACCGAAGAATCCTGGTGGCTAAGAGAAACGACTTGCCCACCTCGCTTTCTGTTAAGAACGAAGAATGGTGTATGACGATGATGAAGCACGATATTGCGGCCCCGTCATCTGTGCTTGTCAACGAGGAATGTTTTTCGAACGCCGGGCCGCGGCGGCTCGAAATTTAACTACAACGGGGACGGGGCGCGCGCGCGCGAGCGAGGGCTTTCCCCCGTCGCCAACTCTGGTCGCCTCTGGAAATTTTGAAAGCTGACCGATCCCGTGACATTAGAGACGAAATTACGGGGCCTAATTGACCTCGCAGCACGTGGACACCCGATTCGCCGCGGGGACCACGACTCCGTGACGATTCCGAGGATCGTTGTTGTACGGTCTGTGGTTCTCTCTGCGGGACTTCGCGATTCCAATCATTTTTTCTAGCTAGCTTATGGTTACTAGAGTGTAGGGAAATTGATGTATAGTCTTTAAGGCAGCGTTGTACTTTGAATTATTTTTTAGGAAGTGATTGAGGGTGTGAAGGTAGTTAGAACACGTTCGTTGTATGGCTTAGATTGATCAATTGTAGCGATCAGAGTTTTGAGTTTTCATGGGTGTAAAAATTCGTGAGTATTGCTCGATTATGTACAAAGGTGTATACTGAAGTCTCGTTTTAATAGCTTTCTTCGTTTTTTTGTGAAAAATCTCGAAAGTGCTTCTAAAATAGGGTAGTGGTGCCAGCTATCAACCACTTTGCCTTTAATTCATTTTTTAGTATAGTTGACTTTATATTTGCCAAATGAGACGTATTAAATTTACTTAATCTTCTATTTTATATATTTGTTAACAAAAAATTTAATATATTTTATTTTATAAATTCTACATTACACTAACTAACTTTAAAGTGCCTATAATAATGCTATAACGTTTTAATAAACTCCTACAAGAAAAGTCCAATAAATATTCTATAAAAATTCTACAAAAATCCAATCATAAAATATATTTCTACACTTCAAAGTCGCACTTACATCGCAGAACAATTCTGAAATAATTCCGGATCGTCATCGCATGCCAATTAAATCCTAAAATTGGTCAATTCGAGGCCCGCTCGCCGAGTATAAGGGAAAACCACGATCACGATTATTCGACGGGGCCGGTATCAACCGGATCCACGTGTCGCGAGCCAGTTTCCCATCGTTTCCGTCGCGCACGTATCCATTATTTACGTCGATACGAATTTACTTACGGTGGAATCTCGATCTTGATCCCGTGTGCCGGGGTTGAGGGATGGGACGGCGACCGATGCCGGACAATACCGTATATCTCTCGGCGGTCGTTTTATGGAAATTCGTTCGGCGGGACTCTCTCGTCGTCGATACAATGATCGGTTGGCCTCGATACCGATCGTGCCGCAGCACCTGTGCCCTACGTGTCGTTGCCGCCACCTCTTCCCCTCCGCACGCCCCCTTCGTATATGCGAGCGCACGCCGACGGAGGAAGAGAACCCGAGGGCGAAGAAGAAGGATCCTCTCTCCGCGCGCGGGTCACTGGCCGGAGCGCCTCCTTTAAATATGGAAGAATCGGGGGAGATCGCGATAAGGAGGGTCAGAAGCGGGTTACGAACCAGAATTTCGTTGTCATGTAAATTACTGTCTCTCTACGCCGTCTCTAACTAACCGGGGAACCGGGCTGAATTCAATCTCGGGGCCCAACACGATTGGAAGAGGAACGCGCTCCGCTTCTACACGGGAATGCACCCGTGAGAGATCGACTCAATGGTATATCAAATAATGATGTCGCGCCGTAACGAAGATATTGTTCAGCCATAACGGAAGCCTACGCCGCCGCCGCCCCCCCCCGCCCCTGGTGCCCCTCTTCTTGTCCCCGATTTTTTTCACGGCCCTTGTTTACCCTCTCGCGCAGGCTATGTAATTCGCGGGCAATTTGTGAGGCAGAGCAGGAAAATTTGCGAGGTCATCGACGAGATTAGGATCTCGATTAGGAATGCAGTTTTAGAACTGCATTGTTCCTTTGTTTCTGGGATTTTATTGTCCGCAGTCGAATAGATACTATGGCGAAATATCTGTGCACTGAATAATTGTGTTGAAAAATTCCTGCATTGGAAATAAATACAAAAGAAGGATAAATGAGATGGAAATTAATGGTAATGTTTTCTTGTAAATGGAGGATGAACCTATTTGTTTTTAAAAATAATATTCGTATGTCTTTATCAATATTCCAGAAGCAGATTTATTAAAATGGTTAATATAAGCGTAATTTGGAAACGATTATTTTCATGGTTGAATTACATGATCAGGCTTGATCCTGTTAAATAAATAAATAACCAAGCAAATTTAACGAAATAAAAATATCTACTTATAACTTAACAATGCATCTACACATCTGCAAAAAGTTCATTCGTGTATCTTTATTAATATCCCAAGGAAAAAATTCATAAAACTCGCCAATACAGAGACAATTAAAAAACAATTATTACCACCTTTGATGAATACCTTTCCTAGCGTCAAATAAAATAATGAACAAACAAATATAACTAACAAAAAAATACCTTCTTACACATAAAGAACGCATCTACCTATTCCTAGAAAAATTAAAACCATATCGTCACTATTATCCCCGAAACAAAAATTCACAAAACTCGTCGACGGAATGAGAAAGGTGCAAACGATCGTCGTAAAGAAAACTGTACACGGAGAGTGGATGGATGAAGGAAAGGGTTCGTCGGGACAAAAATGCGCCGCGGTAATGGCAGTTATCCGAGGATATTCCGTATCGATCCGGGGTCGAGGGATGCCCAGAAACAATGAACACGTAGAAACACTACGGTCCCTCTCGAGTAGAATGGTTTCCTGGTAAGATAAACAACCACGGCCATCGAAACGAACGACGCCGGACCACCTCCGTGTCTCCCATAAAGACAGGCTGGTCCCGTGGCCGGCGGTGTAGGTGGAAATAGAACGTCGATTTCCCTTTTAATCCGAGGGGACCGGGCGTGATAGCTCGCACGCGTCGCCTGCTCGTTTCCCCGCTGCGGGCCGA
This sequence comes from Augochlora pura, assembly GCF_028453695.1. Lineage (NCBI taxonomy): Eukaryota > Metazoa > Arthropoda > Insecta > Hymenoptera > Halictidae > Augochlora > Augochlora pura. The sequence goes on along the minus strand of NC_135774.1, from coordinate 13,395,461 downwards.
AGTGTCCCTATAAAACGCGCGTTTTGTGCCCAGGTTTTGTGACCGTAGAGGACCGTTTCACCGCTCCTCTCTCTTCCTCTCGCGCGCTCTCTCGTCGCTTCTCCTTTTCTCCTTCGTTGACGCTTTTTCTTTCTTACTGACGCTCTTTTTATTTTGCTGATATTTTTTCTTTTTCACTGAAGCTTTTTCTCTTTTGCTGACGCTTTTTTTCTCGTTTTCTCTTTCACTTTTGCTTTACCTCTTTTTCTCTTTCTCTCTTGCTTTTCTCTCGCTTTACCTCTCTCTCTCTCTCTCTCTCTCTCTCTCTCACATTCACTTTTTCTCTATCCTTCTCGCTTTTTCTCATTTGCTGTCGCTTTTTCTCTTTCGCAGTCAATTTTTCTCTTTTTTCTCTTTTTCTTCCGCTTTCGTTTTACCTCTTTTTCTCTTTCTCTCTGGCTTTTTCTCTTTCTCCCTCGCTTTACCTATCTCTCTTTTACTTTCCTCTTTCGTCCTCACTTTTTCTCTATTTCTTCCTTTTCACTCGCTCTACCTTCCTTTTTCTCTTTCTTTTTCTTTTTCTCTCTCGCTTTTTCACTCTCTCTCCCTCTTTCCCTCGTTTTCTCTCGATATCTCTGTCCGCCACGGTGGACCGAGGCGTGGTCCCATGGCCCGCCTAGGTGGCCCGGCAGTAACTTACGCCCGGCCATCACCAGAGCTATCCGAATAACGCCGCGCTATCTTAAATATCCAGCAATTTATGCGTTTACACGGATTATCTCGCCGCGGGTTTACGGCCGGTAGTTACTTAATCACGTTAGGCGCAGTAAGCCACCATCCACCCCGTCGACTTATTTATACGTTTCCCCGGAGACGGACTGCGAATCAGGTGCAAGAGATTCGCGGGATTCTTTTAACACCGCGAACTGTTCCTTTGTCTACGATATCAGAGAAAAATTTTGAGACAGCTGAGCTGTGATGATGATTATTATAAAATTATAGTTCTGTGATTGATCATAGTACCAGTCGATTTTTGCATAAATTCATGTTTTAGTAGTAAGTTATTTTGTAAGTTATTTTATAAGTATTTTAATTATGTAAATATTAATTGTGGTGAGTAGAAGATTCTTTTCTGTCGAAAGCGTAACTTTACGTCTTATGAATTTACAGATAATCTATCGATTAAACAAAGATCGATAATCTATTGATCCCTGATAAATGGTCCATGAAAAGATGAAACACTCTAAATTATCTCTAAAGAATACCCTTAGAATCAACACTAAAAAATAGAGAAAAAGCCATAATCCTATGCTCTAAAATTAAAAAATCGAATTTTTCTAAGGCTCATTGTTCTCTGCTTATCTCGTAACACTATGATAAGATTAGACACTGTTCGAACATAAAGAAAAAAATGGATCGATATAGGGTCGATTTCTCCTAGCAAAAAAATCTTTACTATCCCTCGCATTCCGTTGGTCCCCCATGCTGCAAGTACTAAGGCTGCAACGGAGCTTATCATGTAATAAAGAATTGACTTTTTTCTTTAGAATAATTCTTCACTACTTTATTGTGCCATAAAGAACCGTGGCCAACTTCTTGAAACTTAACGAGACAGACGAAGCACGAGCGCGCGCGCGCGCGCGTATCAGGGGTCCGCGGAATGCGTGTGCGTGCGACACGCGCGCCCGCGCGCGCGCGCCTTCACGACGAACAGTCGAACGAGAAGATACAGGTTGCCCGGCCGCACCTGTAAACTCCGTCGCGTGGGCGTCGGAGACCGCGGCCAGACATCGAGAAGCTGACGTGAAATTGTCAATTTCGGCTTAACTTTCATAATATCCGACCAAATCCCGTGGCAAACGTCGATCGCGACGGCCACGCGGAGAAAAAGAAATCCGGAATACCTTAATTCCTCAACGACACTGTCCACCGTGTCGGACAGATTTGCTTCGATCGCGGTTACTATGTTTCTGAATCTTTTGCCCTACGATTCCTTTTATACTGCGTTAATTAGCGCTTATTTGTTTTTAATATTTTTGTTAATAGGACCGGAGAATTTTTGTTTTTTGTATTGTCTTTGTTTTATTTCGTTTCTATGAATTGGTAATAGAAGAATTCAATTTGATTTCGATTTAGAAGAAATTAATAATATTCATATTTAATTGTTATTATAGATAATCGTTATTATGGAACAAGGGGTTAATTCTTGCCTTTTTAGGGATATATCTTCAAGCACAATATCTAGACTGTAGATTTTATGCATTTGTTCCAGGAATTAGGGGATGAAATATGGAGTAATAAATGCGTTTAAGTGTAACATTAATTTCTACTTCTTACATCGAATATATTTATATCTAATGAAATCTATATTTAACTCCTGTGTGTCGTTATTGATGAAGACAATTTTTAATTCTGTTAGTTGCTTTATCGAGATGAAAGTAATACGTCCATGCATATAAAGACGCAAAGATTTATTTTAACGTCGTCAACGATGACTACATCTTTTAACTGTATAAAATAGTACATGGTTCCAGTCTGCATCAGGTGCATGTCTTGTTAGAAATTTATTCTCGAGAATCACTCGCAGAAGTGACCTTACTGTCACGCTTCAACCAGATATGGATCATTTTAAGAACTAACAAATTCGTCAATTTATCGAAACTTATTTTTGAAAATACCATATAGTATATACGTATAGAGTATTTATATCATGTACTTATACTACAGAGTGTTTTTATCGAATCATAAAAGTTCACTCGGCTTCCAAAAATGGAGTAATTAGGTAACAATTTAAAAACACTGTCGAAAGATTTCACCAACCGCGACCCCATGGGTTAACATCCATTGAATTATATGGGAGATGTTAACGACACCAGTTACTAGAACACCTACTGTATATTGCAGGGTTCAATCGTCGCAATGAACCCCGTAGGTGCTGCTTAATTGGAAGCCCAAACCGTGGCCAGGATTTCGCAAGTGTTTCTCGTTCGATGCCCGATGAATCAGCCGCGTTTCTCCATTTTGGCAACGCAGTGAATCGTTGCATTCTTCGGCGCTAAATGCGTCGACCCTGTTGCCCCTTCCAGCGATGAGAAGAAGAAGAAGAAGAAGAAAGAAAGAAGAAAGAAAGAGGAGAAGTAGGAGGAGGAGAAGGAGGAGGTTTCTCTGGTTCGCGGGGAGACTGAAACCTTGGACGGTCCATAAATTACTTGAAATAATGATGTCAGCCCGGTAATGAACGTAATGTACACCGGTTGGTGTGTGCGTTCAAAAGGATAAAGAGGGTCCTCGACGGGGACCTCTGGCACACTCCCATCGTCCGCTTCAAAATTGCACGGTTTATTTGCGATCTCGTACAGAATCTACTCCTCAAAGTCGCTTTTACGCGGGGCTCGTCGATCTTCAATTGACCGTCGACGACGTTCGACCCATCCCGCGTAACACCGGCGAAAGTTTTACGGCCGGCTTAAACGTCCGGGTTGCAAATATCTTGTCCTATCGTCGCTGGTTCTCTACCGTGCGACACGGTCCGCAATAATTTCGGCCGCCGCGGTACCCGCGGGGACCGCTCGATCGGATAATGGACGGCATAAGTTAAAATTTCGGGCGATACACGCGAAAACAGGTGAGTTACGAACGGAATTACGTGACTTAAGGCCGGCGACGCGCGTACGTCCCCGGGGCTCGCTGATTTTATTGGCAATTTGTCCCGGGCCGATCGAATTTATCGCGAGTGGGACCGTCCCTCTTCGTGGCCCCCCTCCTACCACCTCTCCTTCTCTTTTCTTCTCGTCGCCGGGTTTTCTGCCGCCTTCCTTTTATTCATTTTCTTCCGTCGTCTTTTTTCTCCCCTCCCTCGTTTACGCTCCTCGCGGGATTCTGAATTTCTCAATTAACGCCGACGGAGCCTCCATTTAGTAGCGTTCCTGTCCCGAAGCGTTTTAAACGGTCCTCGTAAACCTTCGCGCGCCCCCCCCCCCTCTCGCCCGTGTTAATAAGTGGGCTTTTATGAAAGATACAAGCGAGAATGTAAGAAAATTGTTTTTAATGGAGTACTTACGCCGCCAAGGCTGTGTTGAGCGATCGCGCCTCCGCCGTCGACGTTTCCCGTAAAATTCTGGTGGGGTAACCGCGACCTTGACCGGACGTCTTGCTTGAAACTCATTCCGCGCGTTGATTATTTTTAGGAGAGACGGCCGGTTTTCGTTTCGCCGCGAATTTATACGAATTGTTATTTATCGCTGGTTGGATTGGTTCGCGCGCGTATTATCGAGCCGGGTGATTTATCGATCGGAGGCGTAAGCGGGGGCGTATCCGAAGACGATTGGAATCAATCTAACGCTGCCTCGTGCCGCGGTAAAACTTAATAGGAGCCAGTTTACCCTGGCGGAGTAATAACGATATTGTTCTCTTGCCTTCGTACGGAACACGGATTTGCAAGTGCGCGAGGATAGCTATTCCAGTCGGCTTCGCGGTTCAAGCAGGTACGCTAGATTTCACCTGTATAGACTCTGATCTGTATAGAATTATATCTGATGAATATAGAATTAAATATAGCTGAATATAGAATTAAATATAGCTGAATATAGAACCTGACGAGGCAAAGATACAAATAATAAAAATGATGAATTAAAAGTGAATAAATTTCTACTACTCTCTACTATTTCAAATAGCTAACACAATACTAGTTTATATAGTAATAATTAAAATAATAGAATATATGTTATTCGATAAATATAAATAAAATAGTAACAAAGATACAGAACTTGGCCACTCTACCTTATCTTACAGTGAAAATCGTGGCGAATCTACCACAAATAATTTCTCCCAAATATAACAATTTTAAATAAGACTACCCGATTAATATTGACAACTTTCAAAAGCCTGCGACCAGTGGTAAAAGATCTAGCAAGGCGTAAATAGCAGAATTTCGCAAGTTTCATTGGGACAGACGACAGAGGATCGCTAAAACCGTGCGCGAGGACCCGAGGTCCGCGTAGGGTAGGGGGATGGCGTTCGAGATCGCGCACAATGCCACTCGAGTGGTAATTTGTCCGAGATGGGTCATTACGGACTTAAGGCCCCCTCGACGGACCCGGGGCCAGCTTGTTCGCGCGAGACACACCGAACACCGGCTCTCGCGAGAAAGCGAGACCCGCTGACCTCATCGTGAACCGCGGCCGTCAAAACACGCGCTCGCGCGAACAAGCTCTCTCTCTCTCCCTCCCTCTCTCCCACTCTCCCTTCGTATCCTGGTAATTTCGGCGCCGAGCAAAAAGGAACCGGGCATAAAACACGTCGGTGGAGAAGAGTGGCACGGTAGACAGATATACGTGGCAGCGATGAGCTTCCAAGACAGCCGAGGGCCCCTACGCGTCTCGTTTCGGGGAATTGGGACTCTCGCGCGCTGTCGTGTTGTTCAATCTTCGTACGGTCGTTTTTTTTCGGGGTGAACAGTTTCTTCGGTTCATTTACTTTCGCGGCTATCCACGGTTTAATCGCGGTATTCTCACGGAAACGTTGTTCAAAGTCGAATGAAAGCTGCGCGCCCGAGCCGAATCCGGATGATTGCCGTTCGCCCCGGGTTTAGCGAGAACTGGTGGGCAAGATGCAGTCTGCGGAGATGCGTAACCAAATTGATTCTCGTAAAACATTTAACGCTGTAACTACCCTGTCATTTTTTATATTGATTTTACTGGTTTATGGCAACGCTTTTGTAGGAAATATTTGACTGGTGTATTGTAATAAAGGGGCGGAAGGCTGGTGAAGAATTTGGGCATTGATTACGAGGTATAAGTAGGCTGTGCGTTTGTTTGAAACGAAATATATTTATTGTTTTATTTAAATCTACGAATGTGATTAGATGAAGATATACAAGAAACAAAAATTGTCTTGTTCTGTTACGAAAATTATTAATGAATAGTATTAGTCAACGTAGCTATGAAAGAAATTGTAGTGCATTAAATGAATAATCACTTTTCCATACAACTTCTGTCTTTCGACATTTAAAATAAAAACATTTTTCATTTTACCAAAAACTCAACAGTCTAACTACTATAACTATTAAACCAAACATCGCGCAAGCACAATCATAAATAATTTATTCCAAATATTTCCCCTCTCTAAACAGACCATGTCTCTTCAACATATCGCGCGACAGAATTCCAGGAAAGATAATCAGAGTATAACGCGAATAAACAAGAGTTCGACAAATCAGATTAACCGGCGGATATGCAACAAGCGGATTGCGTTTCGTCATTCGAAAAAGATAGACAGCGGTTTAAACCGAGTCGCATACGAGAAGCCGGGCACACGGTTGTTGCAGCCATTGAGAAACGACTCCCTGTCTTCACAAAGGATCAGTGTTTAAGACCAATCTTACGCAATCATCCACCTCGCGCGCGGCATTAATAACGAATTACGGCGAACAACATCAAAGGCACAAAGCAACTAAGAAACCAAATCGGACGGTGAAACACAGTCGGCGGATCTGACAAGTACAGGTGGACTACTCGCTGCGCGTCGGATCCGTTCGCCGTATAAAGGTGGAACGGATTTTCAACGGTGGTAACAGGACGAACGGCATTTGACGCGAACAATTGCTATCTTTGTTGCGAATTTATGATAGGAAGATTAATAAAATTGCGACAGTGGGTGATAATTTTGATTTTATATAGGCTGGGTCATGTTAATAGGTTTATATTTAAATCGCAACCCCCGAGACTCTCATGACTTCATTGAATATATTTGATTAAAATATTAAATTGAATATATCTCATTTTCATTATTGAAAATAAGAAGATAAGTTACTAAGCTATACGTCAAAATTATAAATAACAGAAAAATCAAATTCTGCTGAATACCATCTCATATTAAAATAAGGATAATAACGAAACTACAGACTATTATAGAAAATAAAATCCTCCACCAATTGCAGAGAATAAAAAACTAAATAGCACCTTCTGCCTTCCTTTAAACATTTTAGCATATTAAAAACAGTACATTCAACACTCTTAATAATTTCCTATTATACTTATTCGTATCAATATCAATCTTTGCATACAGCAAATTGTAAACTATGTGGTCGCTAATAAACTCGCAGCTATCGCGACCACGCTGGAATAAATCAACTTCCAACAATAACAAAAATGTTGCAAAATTCCTACGACCTCGTACATTGGCGCAGTCGACCGGAAAGTGTTAATCACGAGCGGCGATCGATCAATCAATAAATTCGAATCGACGCCGAGAAGGCAATCCGCCGCGCGCCACCGGAGGCGCGCGAAACCCGCGGGAAGCAACGCAGAGGGAAGGGATCGAAAGCTGACGGGAGGCGTTATTTTTAAGGCCTGCGGAGAGTCGAACGGTGGTCGGGCGTCGTCCGGCGAGAATTACGGCGCCGCGTGTCTCCTGTAATCCTGGTTTATATGCCTCCGACGCGTCCGAGGCCCACGATTCCGGGCCCTCGCGCCGGTTTTTGCGTCGTCTACGCGGGCGAAACGCGGAGCGGATCCGAGGAGCCCCGACAGGCGCACCGGGTGAGAGAGAGAGAGAGAGAGAGAGAAGCCGGGCTCGTCGTCCTCGGAAGCCGACGCGTCCGTGCGCCGGTGCACTCTCAGGAGGCCCCTCGTCAGAGAGCCGGCGCGGCCGCGGAACGAGTTTCAGCAGGTTGAGACGCGCGCGCGGCCAGGCGGTTCTCTCGTGCGCCCACGCCGACGCGCAGGTATTGTGCAGGTACCGCACCGGCGAGGGGGGCCCTACGCCGCGGGGCCGCCCCTCTGACCCCTCGCGGGGCATACGATCCTCCGCGATTTTACTCCGACCGGGGACCGGGCTTCATTGTTTCAGCGCGATATCCTGTCATCTCGGCGCGCGCGGACGCTGACTGATCGCTTCCCTCTCGCGATCCATCGATCCTCGCCGATAGCTTCCGTTTCGTGGAGGCTGCGCACGACAGTTTCCCCGGCGAGCCTCTTATGGCGATCGTGCTTTTCAGAGTACCGGTCGTGCTAACCCTTTGCACTCGAAGCCATTTCAACTATAGATCTGAAATAATTCTTCTGATTCATAGTAAAGGGTGTCCCAAAATTCACGCAAGAAGTAATTTTGATAGAAAACACAGATTTATCATTATTTGCAAAATATTGCTCAACAATAAAAATGCGTTGTTCTTTTGTGTAGCGCTCCATCTTTAATAACCCTGAACTGTCAGCTGTCATTGTGTATTTTTTTTTTGGTTGGCAACACTTTGCCGCACAAATGGCGCAAAATTCAAATCTTGCGTGAATTTTGGGACACCCTTTATATCCATTCTATGTAACAAAGTGCACTTTTACGAAATTGATTTCTGTCATTCGTACAGTTTTACTAATTAACTATTTTTTCTAAAGCTAAGTCTGTATAAAAATTATTTTGTGACTTCGTAGAGCAATTTTAGCGGTGCCTCAAAGTCGAGTGCAAAGGGTTAACAAGTTTCAGTTCTTCACATCTTTCTTTCGATTTTCTTAAGATTATTGAATTCTTGCGAGTTTATCCAATTATGGATTGGAAGTATAGCGAGAGAATATATTTGTACAAGAGGATTTGATTATAGAAAAAAAATAAATTCTGTTTGAACAATATTCAAATAAATCTCTATTCGAGTAAAATTCTTATTAATAAAACCTCATCCACATAAAATCTTATTCAAATAAAATTTCGTACGAATAAAATCTTATTGAAATAAAATCTCATCCTAATAAAATCTCATTCAAATAAAATCTTCATCGATTAGACCCCTACTCGCATCAATTTCTACGCAAACAAAATATTCTACTGCATCCAATAAAATTCAACACGTTACCCTTTATCATCTCTACGTCGCCATGATCGAATATTGACCAATTCCATAACTCACGAACGAAAGGATTTCAGTGGCCGAATAAAATGCCTGTACCAATCGACCGTTCTCGGACATCGATCAAAAACGTACGTGACCGCGATAACCGAGCCTTTCTGTCGATTATCCAACGAACGGTTTACGAGCCCCCTCCAACAATCGCTCTGCTCATTATATTTTAATTAGTATGGCGGATCGCCGGTGCCGACCGATTCCTCGGTTCATTAATGTTGTTTACGAGCCGGTCATTAAATTTGAATATTATTGAATAACGCTCGTTAAGGGCAGGCGAGCCGGTGCGATGCGTAATCGTGCTTACGTACCCTCCACCCACACCATCGCGCCGCTACGTGTACGGATGGCAAGGGGGAGCAACGGTGTTATGGTTGCGCGAGGCCCCGAACACGACAGGTTGATGCAGACGTACGACGTAATGCTTCTTGACATTAATATATTTCCTCTAATAAGACAAATGCCAGGTCCACCTCTATAGGAATAAGGACCTGCCCCGATGGGAAAACTGCTTCTCCCACCCCGTCGACCTTATGGAAATTTTCTGGCCCGTCAGGAAGCGTCCAGGCACGGCTTAAGGGAGCCTTATATGGTTAATTACCGCTTCTCATTACGATCGACCGCCGCGCTGAAGACACCCCTGACAATTTTGACTGGCAATCAGACCGCCTCTACTTCAATAACTCTTCCGCTTTTAGTCATTATTATTGACGGATGAGTATAACTTTTTGCAATTAGTTTTTTTAAAAAATCAAAGAATTTCTGTTATATTCTGTAATAATTTTGCTAGCAATAATTTAAACGTACGCTGTCGATGTTTAGATTCAATCGTGATACGTACAGGAAATTCAGTCGTAGAACGCTCGCGCGAATTTTTAAACAAATTTTGAACGTAATGCTAGTTTCGAAACTGTATCGGAACGTTTTATTATTTCCTGTACTTAATGGTTTATAAGTCGTAAACGTTTGAACATCCTCCGTCTAATTAGAACATTAATCAGGGCATAAAAGCCGCGTTATGCAATTTCACTAATGGCTCAGTTACTGATTTTTACAATGGTTTACTATAACTCTACACCGTGATAAAAATTTCTGATCATGAGTTTAGTAGAGTGGATCGGGATTTAATGTATTGGTCAAATGCTAATAACTCGCATTATTATTCAATTCTTCTTTTTTTAAATAGACGAAATAATTTTTAACTTTCGAGATGATCAAGAGACTGGTCTATGATTTCTTGTTTAATTTGCAATTGGTTCTAATGATAAAAAAATTAAAATATTCTAATTAAAATTAAAACATTTTTTGCGCAATGTCATCGAAATCGGTTAATTTGAAAATTGTTAAGAAACACAAATAATTGAAGTTACAATACATTTCAATCTTTATAATTTCTATATTTATAATTTATACCTACAACGACTTTAATTTAACTCTGACATAATCAAAACGATCTTAAACATCATTAAAGTCTCCGAAATAAAATATATTCAACCTTCGCAATATTTCATGCCTATTAATTTTCAATAAAATCGAAACTACAATTAAATTTCCACAATTTTGTTTCAAAGGTTTTTGCATAGAGAAGAATTGACCGAACTCACGGCGATGCTCGTCGAAAATCGAGAACAGTAAGGCGAGCTGAAAATCCACGACAGATGACGCCATTCCCGTCACAATGGCCGCCGGTGTTCCGGGTCTCGTGGCCGAATCGCTCAGAGAATGAAATTTGATTAATCCCGTGTCACGGATCCGGGCGAGCAAGTGTTGTTATGGGTTGTCGGACAAGCAGCGCGCGGTATTCCTCGTTCGCCTGTAATTGAAACGTTGATCAATATTCCCGGAAATCAGAATATTTATGCGCGCGGACGCCCACGATCCGCCCGAGGGGATCGCTGCGCGGAAGAAGTCTGTCGAAAATGGACAGCGCGGGTTAACTCATGCAATATTGAGTATGTAAATCCCGTGGATCCTCGGCCGGTGATCTCGCTGCTTTCGTTCGGAATTATTGCGCCGGTGTTAGTAGGTCAAAAACTGTCTAACAATTCGAGAACCTCGGATTTTGTTAAGAAATTTAATATTTTAAGGACACCCTTCATTTCAAGGCAGCATCTCGGCAACGAAGAATAATTATTACTCGATTAATATTATATTACTCTTTTAATAATAATTATTACTCCTTTAACATTATATTACTCCTTTTAGTATTACTATTATTTCTTTTAATATTATATTCCTTTCAGTTAAGATAAATATCTATAATTGCAGTAATAAGATAATTATTGGAATTTGTAAGCTGTATTCCTAGTATTTCTTATTTAATAATAATTTACATATCATTTCAAAAATGATAATATATATATATATTAATAAATACATAATAAGCACAATATTTTGGATATAATTATTAAGTCATGTTAACCTTTTCAGTCGGAGCCATTTTAAGTGCTAACCTAAAATATTTTTCCAGAATTATTGCGTTTTCATTTGATATAACCTAGTGTATTTTATACACTATACAATTGAATTCTGCGACTCGTGCAACAGTTAACAACTCTCAACAATTTGTTGAGTATAAGTAAATTTAAAAAAAATTATTTGAAAACGTGGCATGATAATTTTTAGCGGCGCCTTAGAGTCGCCACTCGACCATAAAGGGTTAAAAGCAATTACGAATTGAATATTCAAAATAATTATAATTAAATAAATAATCAAGAAGAAAGAGAAAAAATGTAATGAGAACATAGTCCCCCTAGTTATCAAAATATGTGCGTGAGTCTCAAAGAGACGCGTAGGCAAAGACCGCGAGAGAGATCCGCGCGCGCGCGCTTGCGACGAATTCGTAGAATGGAACGGATGTTGGGCAATACGAACGGCTGGCAGGTGCCGCGAGGTGGGCGTCGTTTTACGCCAAATTCGAGACGATACGAGGATTCCTGTTTCCTTTCTCACGCAGGAATTCCTCTCTCTCTCTCTCTTTCTCTCTCTACCTCTTCCTCCGGCTAGGCTTACTTTTTTGCATCGGCCGAGCCAATGGCACCGCCGATTTCTATTTCTCGAGACCCTCGAGGGGCATTCTTCCCGCGCCGAGATGGTTTATGCCGCGCTCGGCTACCGAAAGGTCACGCGGCGGTTTCGGACAAAATTCCATTGCCGATCCGACGATGGAGCCATTATGTTCCTGTCCGGCGAATTTGTCCGACATCGGCGCCGCGGGCACGGAGACATTTATTTAAGAGACGTTCGACACGGACTGTATAAAATTGTTACGCATCCTGTCTCGCGGCTGTTTTATTCCGGACGAGCCAATGTAGGTTCAAATCGTTCGTCGTACTCCAAAAGCCATTTTAGAATGAATTAAAATTAAAATTAAAATTAACAAATAAAAGAATGCAATTTTTAATAAGAATACAATTTTTTATGAAAATAAAATTTGTTATTATGAGAACACTGTACTCTGTAATCTTAAAGGCAGAAATAAGTATAGTGTAAATGCGATAGTTGTTCGAAGTTATTAGAGTGAATTCTTGCTGTATTGTTTGAAAGTGAATAAAAAAGTTAATCAGTTGTGTACCAATAAAAATTCGTTTATATCTATATTTATAGTAAATGGTATAGACATTTTGGTCATAATGGTCCAATCTCATTTCTCTAGATTAATTCACAGGGTAAAAGATCGATATAAAAGGCTTCATAGTTTAACCTGTCAAAGGAACAAGACGAAAATAGAAACAGAAAATATAGAAATTAAACAGCTGACACATCGACAGCAAAAGGCACCTAATATTAAATAAATAACCTACTAATTCCTCAATAATAGATACCAAATTATTAGATACCATGGCAACCGATTCCCAAGCTTCAGATCGGAGTAAAAAGTTATTAACATTGCCAATCTATAAACTATTAAAAATCACCTTTCGATGAGATCGACAAAGGCACGTGCTCGTCGAGATCGCCGAGCCGAAATCACGATCGAAGAGAAATGGTACGTGGTTCGACAGACGTTCGGGTTCCCAGGGGAAACGATATCGTTCCGCATATAGACCGGCGTGAACTTGACAAAAAAAGCCTCGGTTCCTGTAGGAGCGTAGCAGGTTCGAAGATCACGAACGAGCGCATATGGAGTGGCCCTGAAGCGGATGAGGGGTCAGAGTACTTCCTACACGCGGTGCCCATGGGGTACACACCCATACGCACATGATTACGTGGGCACGGCGTGTGGGACATCATAGTACGTACGGCCGCGAGGCGAACGCACCACCTGTTGAATCCCCACGGGGGAGGGTTACGGGGAATGTGTACGGGGGAGAAAAAGAGTGGGAGGGCATGGACGAAAGAGGAGAAGAGCCGGAGCCGATTCAGCCGATGAGGAACGGAAGAAGAGAGTGGGCTACGGAGTAGGTCTCGTTCGGTCGTACCTCTCTCTATTGGGTGAGTGATGAAGTTTTCATGGTTTCGTCATAGACGTTTGTAATTTTTCAGTGAAATTCATCTTTCTTCGTGAACAAATTTTCTTTTGAAATTTTCTTCATAGTCGAGGGTGTTTTTTTAGAAAATCTGTGAGCACGGCTGCGAATTGTTTGAAGGATCTACAACTGTGAAATTAATTTTCAACCCTTGTATACTCCATGAATAAAATTATGCGGAAATTATAATATGGATATTTATAATACTAGAAGAATGATTTTATAAATAGGATGTTCATGCATTTGTGACGAAATCACAGATAACTTCCTTCTTGCTTTGAATTATATATATTAAATATATATTATCCATTTCCCTTTATTTATTATTTTAATATCTTCTTTTGTAACAAATGACTTCCTTTCTCGAATACACGAATCAATTAAATCATAATTAAAAAGCTAGAACTAGCAATACATTTCTGATTAATTTCACCATTACTTAAAATTCATTTTAATCGTAATACATATATTAAAAATACTGAATATTACTAGAATATTAAAAAAATATACTACCACTTCCTCTAATAAATTTTAACCTCCTATTAATTAAAACATAAGCTTGACATAACCTCCTATTGATTAATACATACCTTAACATAACCTCCTATTAGTTAATACATACCTTGACATAACCTCCTATTAATAAATTTCGATATTACGAGAGTTCTTGTGATTGACGATCGATAATACCAGTATTAAATAATCTTTTACGGTGTGACAGTCTATGGGTCTCTAGAAAAAGCCATCGAAACTTCTGCACTCACCCAATACCATCGTTTCCACCTCCTCTTTATCCTCCGGCCCGTTCTCTCCGGTCGTTTTGCGTTAGTCATCGTGCCTTTCGCAATACTTATTATCTTCTTAAATGAACCGCGCCGATGGTGGAAGCTGGCGGCTTCGGTAATTGGCCAAGATGCGCCCGCGGATAAGCAAGAGAAGAAGGCAGAAAAAAAGTGGAGAAAAGAGTAAGAAGAAGAAGAGGAAGAAGGGAAAAGAAGCTCGAATATAAATCTCCCTTCGACGAAACAGTATTCCGTGAAAGCGTGCCCGAGCAATTATTCCCAATTATCGGCAGATTATAATATTCCGTGTGCTTGCGGTCCCGGATTAATGGGATATATCGTGGCGCCGTGTTGGAATTTTCGAATTCGCGGATCCAAAGGGTGGTTCGTTGATTTCCGTGTGGAATTCGCGGGTACCTTGCCGATGGGGAGATAATGATCTTGCTTGGCTCGTGGAGGCATCTGCTTGCGTCTTATGAATTCATTATTGCGGTATACGAAGTCGGAGTGAGAGAAAACCTTTCCTCTTTGACGCGACAATTTTTCGCTGATTAATAAAGATATTTTCTTTTATTGTACTTTAGAGAAAATTTTGGATATTAAATTATTTCTATATCGCTGCATAATATTTTGCCAAATTAAATTAAAGTTGAAACGTGGTTTATTAAATATGGACGTTTCATTTCATATGTAGAGAATTAAATATATAAAATTGAAACACTGTACGGTAAAATAACTATTTCTTATTTATAATCAAAAAGGCTCCGATTTAAAAGTGCAAAGAGTGAAAAATAAATTATTTCACTCGCACAGAAATTGATTAATAACGAACAAATATTAATCATACTAACAGAAATGCTAAAGGAACGAATTAAAGCCTATATACCATAACAAATAAATTACAAATATATTAATTATACAATTAAATTTTCTACTTCACACCTATTTAATTTTAAAAGAAATTTTTCGACTCTCAATTCCAAATTATCGTACATTATATCAACTCCGCGTCACCGTCAATTTAATCCCATGGCAGCGGATAATCCCGTCCCACCATAATGCTCGCAACTCATTCGAAAAAGACACCGACGAGGAAATCTCGGATGATTAATCGCGTCCACCCACAAATCGTTTTCCTCCATCAATCGACACCTAACGCTCGCATGCTCGCAGCACGTGTTGCACGCCTTAATACCGCACGCACACGAGGCCCGAGTGAATGACAAGGGGCCTCTACCACACGTCGATGGGCCCCGCTTCCTCTTCCGGTGCTCGATAGCAGGTCAGGTGTCGCTGATCTTAATCCCGCGCTGGATACCTGGGTGGTACAGGATACGATCGACAAAAGTATCGAAAATTTATGTTCGACGCGGACAAAGGCTACGCTGGCCCACGAATGGGGCATTATCCCTGATAACCGTTCGCAGGAAATGTTTCCAACGATCCCGAATCTCAGAAAAAAAAGTACGAGGAAGCACCCTGCTTCGATACAGATCATTCTTTACGCGATGTGTTTGTCTATTGTGATTGGATCTTCGACCATCCTCCCACTTCACGATGAATTCCTGTTGGAGTATCTAATGACTGCGAGGTTCTAGGTGGACGTAGATGGAGATGCTCGATCAAGAAAATGGGATCGAAGATCCACTGATCCATATAGCGGATGTGAAATGATTTCTATGATGACTTGACTGTATTGACAAAACCTTGACAGAACTTTGACACAATGTTTTCAAACGAATTTTGATCGAGGTATTTTATTAGAAATTAGAAAAATTGTTAGAGCTGTTGATTTTTCGATAGCGCGAAATCAAATTATTTATTATAAAAGAACTTAGCTGATTAAAGTAGCCAAAACTGTTGTTAAGAAATTTTTTAATGACTCTTAAACACTTCGATAACTGGCCAAGAAAAATTCATCTGTAAAATTTTAAAAATAAAAATTTAATAAAACAGTGTACTTTACATTACCCCTTCTTCATTCGTTACTTTTATAAAAAGAAATTTCTGTGACAACTCACAATTTTTTAAGTGGTCAGAATGAAAAGGAATAAAAAGAAGGTCGTCCATAATATCGGAATGCATCGTCGTACTATCTCGCCGGTACAGAATTCGCCTGACAAAGGAGACTGTCTTTTGCGAAGGGGTTATCGGCCGCGAGGCGTCAAACTCCTCATCCGGACCGGATGATTAATAGGAAGCCCTCAATCTCGAATTGATTATTCGGAATCCGTGATCGAAATTCACCGATCGAGCATCCACGCCACGAATGACACGGTCCAGATGAACCGGAACGGCGCCGACGAAACCCCGGAGACATTAGAATGTCCGTGTATCAATGGTTCATTAGGGGGGACGACGTGAAATTAATTACCCCGTCTAAATGACAAAAAAAAGGGTATCTGTTGTCAGTTATTAATTGTCCACCGGTGGAGGATCGTAACGGTTCCCGGCGAGATCCGTCGGTCGGCTCGAGGCGTTTCATACGGGGGTCGCGGGTCTCGTATATTCCCCGTGTCAATGAAACAACGAGAACCGATCGGGTCGTGGACGGCGACGACTGTTTCACATTGTCGTGTGTAGTGTACACGGTCGACCGGATTTCGTGGCGTTCCAAATCGAATCGGAGATCTGTTCCCGATCTGTCGTGGGCGACTTTTGGACCAGTCGTCTATCTCGTTCTATCGCGCCACCTTTTCTCTCTTGCTCGCTCGTTTCGCTTCGACGTTTCTCTATCGTCGCGCACACGTACGGATGAGAGCGGGTCGGTGTGCGCATAGATATCACGGAGACAAGAAGAGGAATTCGAAATCGGTCCTCCCACCTGTCACAAGCCGGGCCCCGTCACGATACATCACGGATATCTTAGGATAACCGATTTATATCGGCGCATTCGAATTCCGCTTGGAAACCGAGCCTTCATTCCTGAGGATCACGCCTCCCGAATGGAGGAGGACTATTCTTCCTTATTGAATCGTCTCGGAGGTAATTTTTCGACGCTGCTGGATGGACGATTTAATTGGGGCCGATTTTTGATCGTCGATTCTGTCCACCGATCTATTACGTGTATTAAGAAACGAAATTTCTGTATTTCGAACCGAATTAATTCGCGTCTAGAATCTCACTTTTTAGAGCAAGTTCGCGATTTTTTTTTAGGACAATCTAGAGACTATATCGTTCTACACTTTTACATATATATTTACCATTGATTATAGTGTAATATGAATTTTTATAAAACCGAAATAGCAAAAATTGTAAAAGCTGTAAATTTTTTAATAAGACTTTTATTGAAAAGGAAGACTTCATTTAGGAATTTTCTAAAGGAAATCGAGAAACTTTTTCTTATTGTTTTTCTAACATATACCATTAATATTGCTAGAAATAAAAAATCAATTTTTTTCAAGCTAAAATATTTTAAATTACACTAAATATATAATGAATTATAGAAGACATTTCTTGACGTCCTTTAAAGATTTTTAATGTGTCAGACATCGAAACATCGTGTTAGCAACATTAAAATCTACTTTGTCGACAATTATAAACGCAACCGTGCCGTAAACTATTTTCGATGGGCAACAACGTCGCCAAATATAGCGTCAGGAGACGTCATCGTGTTCCATTGAAACGAATCGCGTCTAATTCTCGAGTACGTTTTCTGAACCGGTAACTACGTCAATAGGATTTACGTCGAGAGCGAACGATCCTCTCGAACTTAGCCGATGAGAGTTTGATGTGCCATTAATCGCTATAGAGAACGTCTTATAAGGATTTTGGCCGATCAGCGGGAAGAATATGCTCGAGGACTTGATAAATGATAAAATTTCGAATGGCTCGTGTTTCGACAGACGGTTTCAGCTTTAATGTGTAATTGATACGCCGAATGATCCTTCATTATTCCCATTGATCCGTCAAAATGGTGCTTCGTTTAACGTGAATGCGATCGTCAGGAAATTACGCAGGACAGATTTTGTAAATTACGATTCTTTGTTTGCGACTATAATTGCGGAGAAAGTATATACATACACACGCACATTTTCATACAGTCGCACACACTCAAGAGCATACCTTTGACATTAAAAACGATCCACAGAGGCCGTGATTGTGGGTCGAACGATGAACCAGGGCTTCTTTCAACAGAATTTTTCTGCCGACAATCAATTTTCGTCGAACGAGGATGCAGAGAACCTGTAGAATAAGATCGGGCAAAAAGCTGATTGAGTCGATGACTTCATTAGAGCGTACACGCTGGGTAAAGCACGGCGAAATTGGACCATTAGACGTAATGATTGCGGGATAGACAGTATTCTCCTAATTCTATTGAGGTGCAAGTTCATAGTGATTAGCAGTGAGGTGGATTGATTTTTTAATCTTCCTCGCCCTCCTTCAATCGTGCCAAGATTGTAACTTTGGTAGCTTAGTGAAAAATTATCGTATTCTAATGTACCTTAGCTTATTTTAAAGGGCAAAGTCTGTACTTTAATCTCTACTAATTGTTTTTTATTTTGTGTATTCGTGCACTTAGTAGTAATCGAAAAACTGGAGACAATTTTATCACAATTAAAAATGAAATATATTGAACATCAAAATTGAGGGGTGATTTAACTTTTGGTAACTTAATGAGAAATAATCGTATCACAGTACACCTTAGCTCATTTTAAATTGTTTTTTCCTTTACAAAATTTCTACACTTCGTGATAATCGAAAAATCGACGACAAATTCCTCTATATAAAAATGTAAACTGCTTCCATCGCCAAGTTTAAGGGACAATTCAAACTTCAACAACATTATCGAAAATAGTCCTACGACAATGCACCTTAGCTTGTTTTAAATAAAAAAGCTTCTCCTTTCATCCCTACTAATTGTTTCTTTTTCAAGCACAATCTCACCCCTGCTAATAGGCGCGAAAATAGAGGTCGCGGATCGATTAGCAACGGCGCGGTTCGATTTTTGCCACCGACACCTACTGTGGGCGCATCGACCCACGAGCTCTTCCTCGCCCCCCCCCCCCCCCCCCCCTCCGCCCCGCGCCAGGAGTTTCGCGCGGCACACAGCTGCCTAGACGGCCTCCTTTCTCCTCTTTTCTTTCATCCACCCCCACGACGAGAGCGCGCGGCGTAATAGCTCACTTCGTTCACTGTTACTGTTATGCAAGATATAATAGGGTAATAATGGCACGGTCTGGCCTCCCTCGGCCGGTAACGCAGGGTGGAGCCAGTCACGATCAGAAAACTGACGTAAGCATCTTGTTCGTTCCTCTTCTTGTTCCTCGTCCTCATCGCCCGCCCCCTTCCACCTCGCCTCGCCTCTCCCTCCCTCCCTCCCGCCGCTGCCGATGATTGCTCTCGACGAATACCTCCGCGAGACAGCCGCGGAACGTTGGAACGACCCTGTGCCGAACCACCTTTCGATTTCCGCGCAGATTACTTGGAAATTATTGATAATATTTTGTGGTGCGCGCCGATAGCAGGCGTTGATTGTGCAACTGATATTGCGATTTGCGAGCGAGGATAGCTGCGGTACGAGCCTTCGCCGGCCGGATCATTCTAATTTTCTCTTTGCCGGTTCTCTGGTGAGTCGAATCGATTTCCGATGGGTTACACGAGTCGCCGTGATCGGACAGTCGTGAAGCTACGATGTTTTCAGAGTTTTATAGCATCGGTGCTCTTGGACTCTAAGTTACAGATATGGAAATTTTAAAATGGCTAAGGAATTTTTGATTGAATCAGTGCTGAGATTTTAGAGTACTAAGTTCCAGTGTTCTTGGACAGAAAAGTTTGGAAATCTATTATATTCTAGTAATCGAAGATCACAGAGTTTTAAGTCATGAAATTCTTAGGTTAAGAAGCTCTGAGACTATAGAGTTAACAAAGTCATAAAATTCCAAAGTTTCAAAGTTTTAAGGTTTTAGAATTCCGGATTCTAAGAGCTCTAAATTCCTAAAATAATTCCTAAAACAAATCCCAAAATAATTCCTGAAATAATTTCCACCAAAATTCCTAAATTCTCAAAATTCCTAAACTCTAAATTCCCAAGTCTATTCTCGCGGAGTCCGTGACGCCACACTCCCGAAGTTCGATAAACCCGGCAGGTATTTAACAAGAGGCAAGAAGTGTCGCAAGCCGTTGGCCTGCGCCAATGTCCGTAGCCAGTGTTACGGGAGGGAAAAAAAAGCTAACGAATCTGCATTTCGTTATACCACGGCGGGGCTGCGTAATCGGTTCGAGCACTGCGCGCCTGCAATTTGAAATGGGCGTAAACTGCTACTTCGGTCGGCGGATAATTTCCAAACGTAGTTGCGGCGGTTTCGTTCGGTAATATCGCGGGTGGGGTCGGTCACGAATCGCGTCGTTGACGCAAGACGAGCGTTCGCGAAATTGATTCGTCCCATCGATCGCGAAACCGTTTAAACTCTAATTATCCACGTGACCCGGCCCCCATTGATCTCGTATACCGGCGTGCGGCAACATTATGGTCGCAGAACGAAACGAGTGATTTTATCGACCTACACGTTGCAAGAATTTCTAAATGTTTTTAATTTGATTTTATGTTGAGGTACATGAAACAGATATCGATATGGCAGAAGACTAAGTAGTAGATGTATTTGGCTAAGTAATTCGATGTAATAATTATAAAAAAATGTTTTTACTGTCGTGAAATAGTGTATAGATACGTGTAATATTTCTTGAGATTTTTTCACTTATTTGTGAATTTTTTAGCCAATGGTGTTCTATGAAACTGTCGTAAGAAAATATTAAATTATTTGTATTATTCTAGATATTATTCTATACATTATCCTACACATTATCCTATATATTATTCTTTAATACCTCCTCTCTCTCAAAAAAAAACAAAAATAAAGCACAAACCCAATAAAATCGTAAAAAATTCTCCAGCAGACAATAAACGCGATGAAATCTAGCGAATAAATCGATTAGCATAGAAGTCGAATCAAGGCGAGTAAAGTGGAGCCAAATAACGATTTGACGCGCATAAATTTCGAGTACCATCGCCGTCGTAACGCCGCGACGACGATCAATAAAAGAACCAATTAAAAAGGCAGCCGTCACGTAAGCCGGTCCGTCGATGGTTTTAAAACGGTTTGCCGCGAGTGAATCGTGCTTATGCTAACGCATGTAAATACACTTTCCGCGCCGATAATCGAAACGGCAGGCGTGCGACAACTTTTGTACGCGGCGCGCATTCGTAAGGAGGTGGGCTTCACGGTCACGGTGCAAAGGTAATTAAATAACATTAATTAAGACGCGTGCAACATTCCGTCCGTGACTCGACACCTATTCGACGACCATAAGGCCACAAGGTGCGCGATTCTTCGCTCCTGCTGTCTGGCATAGTGGTCCAAAGTCACGAAAAATATTGTGATTTTTTATCACGGACTTGAAGTTTAATAAAATAAAATATCGGAGGGGTATTCAATTTTGATTAGTGTGTAATAATTATTGGAATAGAGATATAGTATTTGTATGTAATTTGTAAAGCGTGCCTGATTATACTCTTTGAAATTTATGTCACTTTTCTTTGGAACAATTTTATCATTTATACTGTCAATTATATTATTTTACAGAAGCGATGGAAAAATTTCTAATGATGAAAATTATTAATACAATTAAATATTAAATGCTACAAGACTAAATTAAAGGTGCATACAATTATTTCTCCAAATCCTTACGATTTAAATCTATCACTTTATATCTTAATTTCATTAATAATTATTATTAATAATTGCTACTACAATAATGCTAAGAAAATAGCGCACTTGTAGAAACAGCGTCCGCTCCAAAGAATCCAAGAAAATATCTTCTAAAAGAAATCACACACTCGCGCACTTAGACTTGCGTTCACCTTCGCGACAATTGCGTAACTGACATTTGCGCCGCAATTAACATTCAAGTACGACCTTGACATAGCCATTGTTCCTTATGCCCCACCATAATGTCATCTCTCGAGTACTCTACGCAATATTTACAAGACTCGGAATCATCGTTCGTCGTCTTAAATCTAACAGTTTCTTTTGATCTATCGTCGACGATAGTGCTATCGATCGATTGCTCTGTTCCGAATTAGTGGGATCATTTTCACGGTGTCGAGCGGGCGGTTTTGTTTTCTGTGGGTGGCTCGAGGATGATTCGACGGATCCTCGGTGGCGCGGGTCCAAACACTCGACCACTTCCGCGGGGCATGATGCCCACTGTTTTCTCAGATAACCACTCGACGTGTTTCCGTTTCAATCGACTTTTTTTTCGGTGAACGTATTTGCCGGAGGTGTTCTCAAACAGTCCCATCTCTTTTGGAACCGATCCCTTCGACCCCTCGAGCAGCGCTATTTTTCCTGGGAGGAAGAGTCAATAGCAGCGACAATGGCGATCGAGACGAGTCAACGTGCACTACTGCTGCACCAGTATTCACCGGTGAGTCCATTGTCCAGCGTTCTTCTTTCCTTCTGCGCGATACAGAGATTTCTAGCCGATGCTATAAGATCCATTGACGTCTCGAGAGTGCTCTGTGTTTTATTTACCCTATTTCGAATGCATAAACTCAGCAGTCTGACGGCGATACGGAAAATATGCTTTGAAACGCGATCCCCGTGGTGTGTCTGCGACGACACGGTTGTGTGAGAGACACTTGATTCTTCGTTGCGGTACATGATTGCCTAGGTAAACTCATTTGACGAGTTGCTATTTGATTATTAATTAATTCGAAAACGGTTCTCTCGTTTCATCGCTGCAGTCGTTAATTGACCCTCATAAAAATTGAGGGGTGGTTTTAGCTTTGATAACGTAGTGAAAAATAATCGTATTCTAGTGTGTCTTAGGTCATTTTAAAGGGTGAAGTCTCTACTTTCACTTCTACTAATTGTTTTTTCATTTTGTATACTTTTGCACTTAGTAGAAATAAAAAAACTGAAGACATTCTTGTCACAATTAAAAGTGGAGTATTTTGAACATCAGAATTAAGGGATGATTGTACCTTTGGTAACTTAGTGAAAAATAATCGTTTTGCAATATGCATTGGCTGATTTTACAGGGTGAGGTCCCTACTTTCATTTCTAGTAATTGTTTTTTTATTATATACAATTGCTGCACTTCGTGATAATCGAGAAAGTGGAGACAATCTAGCGACAATTAAAAGTGAAGTATATTGCATGTGAAGAGTCGAGTAAAAATAGCTCGTTGCAACTATCATTGTAAATTGTTACAAAGACAGTCGATTCGATATCATCCAGTTAGATCGAACAAGTGTATAAAAAGTATCACCGAAGTTGCAACAACGCAACAACGTGACGTGAAATGATAGGCAGAAGCGATGATCAGCAGCGTATGGGGGCTAGAGTAACTGACCTTGAGTGACCGTCCTGAGTTCCAGGGGATTCGCAATGATGATGATGATGATGATAATGACGATCATAACCAGGTACCACCTCGCACTCGGTTCTTCCTCCTTTATCCGACTCTGGTATCGGATCCCTGGTTTGCCTCGGTAGCGAGCAAAGTGATGAGGCGTGGTCGATCACCTGGTAGCCACCGGGTTCAATCCGGTCCTCCGTGAGGGGTTACGACCCGCGCGACCTTCGATCGTTCCTCGATAGAGCTATTTCGAAGGCGTAGAGAAGGTATCCGTGGATCAACGAGCTCGCCACGAAAGGTCTTGCTATCCCTGGTTAGGATGCAATCTTCTTGACTCGGTGTTTGTCAATAGCGCCGCGAAAATCGTTCGGAGAATGTCAAATCTTTGGCGGGATTATAGACTCGCGTGGTTGGGCGTGGGTCTATTTGGACCCAGAGTAGAAACGATTTGATTCAGTTTTTCATATTTTCTTCAAATTTCCAAATTTTAGAATTTTAGAATTATACTATACAGTGTTGAATAATGGGGTATAGTTGTTGAGCAGTGTAACTGGGCTTGTTTTATAGGGTGGACTATCTGCTTTTATGTCTGCTAATTGTTTTTTTATTTTATAAATTTTTGCACTTGGTAATAATCGAAAAACTGGAGGCAATTTTACCACGATTAAAAATGGAGCATATTAAATATCAAAATTAAGGGATGATTGTATCTATGATAACTTCGAGGAAAATAATCGTATCGCGGTGTACCTTAGCTTGTTTTAAAGGGCAAAGTCTCTACTTTAATTTCTAAAAATTATTTTTTCCTTTACGAAATTTGTACACTTCATAATAAACGAGAAAGCGAAATCATTAGTATCTATTTAATCAGATATTCCTGCAGACACGAGAAAATTATTTTACCAACTCCAACCACCATAACCCCGAAGAACAACGTCCTCTCTTTACAATGAAGCCACGAAATTCAACCTACGATTTTTTTTTATACCATACAATTACCCTTATATCTTCCTCGACAGTGTTACATTCAACAAGAAATTCAAAATTATTTTTCGACACTAGAAAAACAATTAAAAAATTACATTCTTCAAAAATTACTCAACAAATCTCCATACCAATTTCATTAATAAAAAAAGCATCATCCGCAACAAAACACCTAATACGACAAGTCGAATCACCCCCGAAAATCCGCGTCGTAAATCGGCGCCCGAGTCTCCGCATAAAAGTCGGAAGCAACTCGATGCAGGAAGCAGTAAACAACGGCGCCCGATGCAGCCATAAGTTTTCTAAATTTCCCCGTGGCCGTCGGAATCGGCGGTGTCGGGGTGGCGGGAATAAAAGCCGGCCGGACGCCGTGGAGATCGCCCACCTTCGTAGAGCGATTCTTCAACAAATCAGACGGTAATAGTTCCGCGAGCGGTTCCCCCCCGGCCACTCGTACCCGCGCCTTTGTCTCTCTCTCTACGCTTGTTCGGTGCGTGGCTTTTATACGACGGCAATAATTATTTCGTAATACCGGGTAATGGTTGGTCCGCGGCGAGAATTTATCGCGCTTGTATGCCGCATGGCTGCCGGAATCCCCCGAGATCGTAATCCGCGGCTCGGCTCCTGCATAGAGGTGGGAGAGGGTGAGAGGTGGGGAGGGGACGAGACGCGGACGTTTAACGAATGGTTTCCTCGTTACTTTCCACCGGGGTCCGTATAAATTACGACAAAATAGCTTCATCTACGGAGGCGAGAGCCTCCCGCGTGCCACCTTCGCGGCACCCGTCGCGGAAGGGAAGGGTAGCGCCGCGCGGTTTCTTTCCGGCGAGAATTATATCTTTGATAGTAATTTTGTTTATGAGCGGCCGGCCGCGATTTGCGGGCCGGGGGGGAACGACGATTACCGTTTGTCACTCGCGGAGACACAGCGCCGCGCGACTTTCCTCGCGGTGGATAGGCAGGACCGAAGCCGATCGTTTTTATTGTCGCGGATGCCAAATAGGGTGGATGTCCTAATTTCTGGATATCTAGATTATAAACGTACACCAAATTAAAATTACAAAATTAGTTCTATTTACGTTTAAGTAAATTAATTCGAGTAATTTATGTTTTCTGCATTATGTTCACTTAAAGAAAGATTTGGGGGGAAGTATTATATTTTTATATGTGTTAAAATTGAGTCAATATTTTTTAGTTGACGCTAGATTCGATTTGACGAGCTCTAGTAGTACGTTTTATTGGAAGAAATGCTTGTTGAAGAGTTTTGAATAAATTAATCTTTTATGGGTCTGTGAAAATTTCAGGTAACGTGCTAATAAGTCGGGGTTATGTCATTTTAGTAAGTAATTTTAGTTTCCATTTCTTTCAGAACTTCACGAACATATTTCCGTCCTTAATAATATACTTAACGAAAATAATTTCCTTGAGGAAATAAAAGAAACAAAAATCGTCTGGCCCAACTAAGAAAAACATTAAGAACAAATAAATGTTAATCAACGCAGGGTGAAAGGAGTCATAGTGCAAGGAGCTAATTATCAATTACATTATAATAAATTTTATACAAAATTAACAGGTGTTTTAAGGTTAAAATTTAATAAAAATTCCGTCTTGTCACAATATATTTTCTCTATAAACAATCGAGGAATTTATGAACGCAAGTGCGTATATTTTTTAAAAAAGCATCTCGAGGACATAAAATTTCTGAAGACGTCACCAACCGTCTCCTACTTTCAACAACGGTCCCCTAATTTCGATCACTATCTCGCCGATTTGTAGTCCCGAAGCGAGGTGCGATTGCGGTGTCTCCGATCCACCAATTACCGTTCCACGCCGCCGCGGACAAGTCAGTTTCGACTTTCCTTGTCCCGAATACCTGCTCGATTACATTCGATCCTGTGACGAGCATCGAAATAAGAGAGCCGGGGCCCGTTTCCTTCTCGCGGCCGCGAAAGAGTTTAATTAGAGCGAGTTAATTGCGGATAACCGACGGCGCCGACGATAAACGTCGGAAATCCGACACCGGCGCGACGCGTCGCTCTTATAATCGCGCCGAGTAAAACCGGACTTTCTCCATTCCGTCGAATTTACGAGGGATCTCTCCTACGTGGCAGCGACGCGGCCAACAGCCGCCGAGAAGAATCGCGCTAGCGAAGCGGTAGGTAACACGGCCGTTGCGCTGATAAGAGAGCCGCGCACCGATATCGATACCACGGGCGAGACCCGTAATTGGAAAAACCCCGGGCTCGAACCTCCCGCGAGGATCGCAGGCGCGCAAACGCTCCTCTTGCGAAACTGTTTTACCGGGAAGGAGACACCGGGGACCGATAAATGTTAACCGAGTTCGCATTTTCTTGTTGCGCGGCCGCTTGCGCGCGCTTGTGCCTGTGAAATTCAATCTACACGGTGTACGAAGATAAGGGGGAACGTTGCGCCGCGGGATTGATGACGGCGAATATGTTGCTTGAAAAATTGCTACCGGAATGCCGATACGATTAGAGGCTGCTGAGAGTTGCTCCGTCAGGGACGATCGTGTTACCGAGTTTACTAATAACGACTCTCGAACTGGAACACTCGGGAATTCGCGGGGTTTTCTGCTGTTACGCCCTAGGGAGAAAGAAGAGGATCTTGAGAGAGATCGTTAAAATCATTCTATCGCGAGGAATCGTCTTGAAAAATCGTCTGAAAAATGGTCCCAGAAAATTCGTCTCAGAAAAAGTGATCTTCAAGATACTTCTCACAGAAAGATCATCCAAGAATCGTTTTAGAAAAATCATTCTAAAGAAGTAGTTTCAACTTTAAACTTTAAATTCAACATTAAAATGGTCCTAGATAAATATGGTCTCAATAAAATTGTCCTAGAAAAACTTCCCTAAGAAATCGCCTCAAAAAATTATTTCATTAATTTGCCTAATAAAAATCGATTTAAAAATTATCTAAAAGAATCGTTTCACTTAGAAAAATCATCTTTCAAATGTTGTCCTAGAAAATAGTTAAATATAGTTAAATATAGTTAAAAACAGTTAAAAATAATTAAAAACAGTTAAAAGTAGCTAAAAATAGTTCAAAGTAGTTAAAAATAGCTGAAAATAGTTCAAAGTAGTTGAAAATAGTTAAAAATAGTTAAAAATAGTTAAAAATAATTACAATAATAGACCAAGAAAAATGGTCCCAAAGAATAATCTCCAAAAGATATCCAGAAGAACGTCATGCAGAAAAGCGGCTATATAAAATGGCAGAAAAATCTCAGAAAAATCGACCCAATGAACTGTCGCCAAATAAAAGGGCACAGAGAATCTATGAAAAATCGCTCGATAAAAGCGGCCCAAAAAATCGCCTCGTATAGCTCGTAGACGAAAGAACAGCGGCGGCCGGGTCGCTGAGCTGCCTGACAGATAGTCGGTCGGTCCCCGTAGCGGGCTAGAAGCGAGAGGGGGAGGGATCGCAACAAGACAACGTGGAATAAAACAATCAGGGCCCGCAGGTTCATAACGCTCGGTCGAGGAGATTAGTTTCTCGTTTCATGCCGCGATTCCCTTGGGCCCTTTCGACAGGAGCGGGGGAAGGGGTAGAGGAATAAATGGAGTACACAGCAGCGGCAGCAGCAGCACGGGCCCGGTAGCTCATCCGTGAGCCAGGGCACGCGCGGGCCCTGCCACGCACACCACGCACGGGGCCCCGGCGTCGCCGCGCTCGAAGGGGCCCCGGTTCGCCGTGTGTGTGGCCCCTTGCTCGCGTGTACCGGGAGAGCAACGCGCCGGGTAAGGGAGATTATATCATCAATGTCGTTACCGCATTACGCCTCTTTGCCCCCGGGGGCCGAGCTGTGCAGAAGAAACTCGCTAATGTCCCGCACGGCGACAACGTTGAACACCACTCGAGATTACGACGCGCACGTATACGCGCGGGCGCTGAGACACAGGGACACGGGAGCCGTGGAGCGAGCACGCGAGCGCGATCAGAACGTCGACGTCGTCTATCGGCGTCTCGCGATCGTTTCCTGCACGGCGCCAGATCCACAGACGATCGTACCGGTCCCGATGGATTTTCTTGCGCCGGAACGACGGGTGTTCGTCTACCTACCTCTACTACCGACAGCCTACGTGCCCCGTGTAATTTCTCCGTGATGGGGAAACCGTGGAACGCCGGCCAACCGGGGCTCCCCCTTCCGCAAAAAGGGTTCGATCGTAAGTGAAAAGTTTGCGCGGCGCGCACCGAGCTGCCCGGAGCCGTGGAATTCTCGTGTTACCGCTCGCGGAGGCTTATAGATATTTTTTCTAGGGGGATTGTTAGACGCTAGGAACGAGTCTTCGTTGGATACAGGTAGTACCAAGATAGAGGAAAACAGTTTCTTTGGGTTTGTTCGCTGTTCGGATTTCCATGCCTGTTTACAGGCTTTGTAAAAATCGAAGTGTGTCGATTGGCGAAGTTATGGGATGATTAAGGCTTCCATGACTTTTTGTGGGAGATGGTGGAGCTGTGTGTAGGCTTGTTTCAAAGGGTGAAGTCTCTACTTTCATCTAGGGCAATTGTTTTTTTCTTTAGTTTATCTGTAGAGTTCGTAATAAATTAAAGAGCGGAGACAGATTTAGCTATACAGAAAAGTAATGTAAATTGAGCATCAAGTTTAGGGGATGATTATACTTTTGCTAACTCCGCGAGGAAAAATCGAATAACAATGATACTAAGCTTATTTTAAAGAGCGAAATCTCTACTTTCAACTATACTAATTATTTTTTTTTTTAGCTTACTCGTACATTTGTTAATAAATGCGAGAGTGCTGGTAATAAATTCCTAAAAATCTTAAAAGTTATTTTCCAAGTCACCAAATTCAAATGTCTCTACAGAAGTGAGAAAATTTATTCATCCACTCAAACCACCAACAATTTAAAAAACAATGTCTCCTCTTTCCAACGAACCCTTAAAATTCATCCTACGATTTTTCTACACCATTTTACAACTCTTTTACGCTATACCACCAATCTAAAGCATATCAATTTGGAATCATCGGTCGAATCTATGAAACAATAATAATATGAAACAATAAATCGAATATAACAAATAATTACAATTAAAAATATATATAGATTACAGTGTATGCGCATAGATCGTTTAGGATAATCAGCGCCGGAATAAAGGGTCAAGCCGTGAGTGTATATTAGCGGTATCGGTAGCTCCCCACACGCGGTGCTTGCACCTGCTCGTGGCCGCGGTGGGCCAAGGTCCGGTGACCTCACTTCCTTCCTACTCACCTAGGCCCCCAAGTCGCCTCGGTTCAGCATCGATTAAGTCCCCGACAGTCCGTCACCTGCGAATCACCCGGGCTCTACTTCCTTGCAGCCCTTTTTCCGGGAGGGGCAGGTTCTCGCGACCCCTTCGTGATCGTGTGCATTTCTTATCGGGCTGCACCCACGGCCGCCGCCGCGTCACACCTCAGCGGCCTCGCTCTCTGCACTTCCAGAACAGGTGACGCTGTGGTTTCGACGTTGCGGAAACGGATGCGTGGATAGCCCGCGTATAACTAGCCTAAACGGCCGGTGCCTCGCGACCTGAAACTGTTACGAAATCGCACGTTTCGCCAAACGCAAATATGTATGTTATGCAATCCATCGTTGAAAAATTCAGTGACGAGGTGATGTAATTATTGAGTAACTATAGATATTGTAATAAAGTTTTGACTAGAAATAATGAAAAAATAATAACGTTTAGCAAACTATTTTTTTCACTGTTTGAATAATATATTTATATATATTTTTATTGCTGTTTTATACTTTTTAAATTTGTATTTCATATTTTATATGAGCGTGTGACACGGTCGTCATTAAACAATTACAACTTCTATATTAGTTTATATAAAGACATGATTTTTCCACAGTTATTTAAAGCAATCTGTATAGAAAATGATATTTTTTATTAGAGTTCGAAGACTGTTGTAGAACAAAAGTTATTCTCTGTAAAATATGGAGAATTTTTTAAACTTGTCACCTATTAAACAGCGTCTCTGTTTTATATGTATCACTTTTAGTAATAACGAAGAAAATATATAATTTCTTACTATAATATAAAATAGACAGACAACATAAAAATTATAATACAAAAAGACTAAATAGAAATACAGAACACATGGATATCTCGAAAAGGTGTTGACTTCCTTCATTTGTCTTTATTTCTAAGGTTCTTCTTCTCTTCCTTTTGCCTTAAACAAATATTAAAATATTTGCTTATTTAAGCACCTAAACACGCAATAAACATAAAATTCCTCTTCAAAGGAATTAGTGCGATTTAAAATATCCTAATCACAGTAATTGTAAAGAAAATGTAACAACGAAGGGTTAAGGATCGCTGAAATCATGAAACCACTCTACGCCGAAATAAAACGGCTACGCAAGCATTGCAATTCCGCGGAATAAAACGGTTTCCATCGTTTCTCGAAATGTGGAGCGTTCATGCAGATTTCTATTGTCATTGTCGTTACACAGGAAACAGGGTTACGGACCCCGTAATGCTTACTTAGAACGTTAACTGGGGTCGAAATAAATTACAGATGTCAATATGTTGGGTCAGGTGTATATTTACCTTGTTGCACCTACCCGAGCGTGCATTACCGATGCACGGGGACGCATTGCCGATGCAAATAAATTTGCTTACGGACACTGTTCAATCGTAACAAACGAATCGAACGATTTTTATTCAATAATATCCGAGCGATGCTGTCACCGGAAGCGTCGTCGCGCAGCCTCGCGGCTCTAATCGAGAAATTCGACGGCGCGCCGTGAAATCGTTAAAACGCGGGGGGCTGTTTGTATGACCTGATTAACAACACGCGATACGACGTTACTTTCGGTATTCATTTGAAGGACAGTTAACGAGTTCCTGGTTTATAAGCAGCGACGTCAAACGGCCTGTTAATATTCAGACATCGGAGTTTCTGTTGGGAAAGTACCAATTCGCTTCTTCTTCTTCTTCTTCTTCTCTTCCTTTTCTTTTTCTTTTTTTACACGCGCATTATGCCGCTTACATTTGTATATGATACTTACGCTTTTATTGCCTGGTAGTTTTATCTTTAATTCCGTTGATACCGGCCGTTATTACGATTGAAAAGAATATCGCCTCCTGTAATTACGGCGTGGCGACCGGCTAAAAACTTTGTACCGCGGCGCTGGTGTTAAAAAACCTCCAATAAAAGCATATTAAATGCCAGTGAAAGTTACTCCCCACGTTCACAATTACCCTCGAAAAAAAAGGATCTCCTCTTATCGTGACACGCAAATCTCGTGTAATGCGGCCCGAACATTTCAGAAAAATCGCGGATTTCTTTAACCTGCATCCTGGCACCGGACTGACACATTTCGCGCCGCCTCGAACATCGCGTGCTGCTTTATTCCTCCAATGCAATTTGCAAGTTTTGTTTCTTATGGTTCCGTAGAAAAATGCGAAAATTTTCTATTTTTCTTTTTGTTGTTGCTATTATTAATTGTACTTTGCTGGGCTTTGAAATTGACGCGAGAAACTTGTTAAAGTTAACGCATTTTTATTTATTCTATTTTGGAACTTAAAAATTATTTAATCGTTTCATACGGAAATTATATTGCTTGGTTGATTAAAAAATATATAGATTGATGAGTTCTTTTCTTTATTATGCTCTTCATTCTTCCATTACATTAATTATAACGCGAGTAGTTACATTAACCCTCTTAGAACCGTAGAACGATATATCGTTTCTGACTAATTTTGAAAGAATAATATATTCGTAATACTTTTTACTAAATAACAATTTCATTTCCTATATTTCCCCTCTCTCTCTCTCTCTCTCTCTCTTTGGATTTGTAAGTTATCACATTTTAAAAAATTCTTGCAATTTCGCTTGGGTGAACGCAGCGCTTTCAGTCGACACTAAGAGGGTTGAATTAAGAAATCAAGAAACAGACTGAAACTGCAATGTTTCTTCCATTTGTTGCACTTTATTTCAGCACAGAATATTATATAAAATACTATTATATATTACAGAATATTTATTGTACTATATTATATTATATTTTATAAAACACGAGTATTCTAAATTAATTTTAAAAATCCCAAAACTCCGATAGAACATTTCATAGGTTTCGCTTAGTTTCAACTGCCACCTGCAGCAAAAACTACGAACTACCCTCAACTATTAGAACAATCGCCACAATCCTCGCGAAGGTACTTTGGCACCACGGTGTGGGGGTCGTCCGGGGCCCGACTTTCTTCGAAAGCATCCCGAGAGCCCCGCGAACGATGCATCTCGCCCGGTAGCCCGAGCGTAATTTGTAATCGGCGCCGAGTCGGCGTAAAATATCGCGGGCAGCTCGTCATTTTACCGGGTGACGGGTACAAGCCGGGCCACTCCGGGACCGTGGCAGGTTGCGGTTACTTTAGGTTACCAGTTTTTATGCCGAATATGTGGGCCATGCACCTGCCGCGCCGTCGAGAGCTCCGCGGAAGCCGGGAGACACGGCGCGCTCGGGTTTCATGGATCTGGTTTTTGCCGTGCTTCCTGCGCGCGACTATCCTTCGCCGGGAACCGAGCCAGACCGTCCGTGGAAAAGTGGGTGGAACCGGGGAGATAGGAAAACGCGAGCAGAGGGCGGGGAAAGGGGAGGACGCGCAGCTGCGGAAGAGGAATCTTTACGAGCCGGCGTCGAACTGCTTAATTAGTGGACGACGATGCACGAAATGACGGCGAAAATTGTTGTCTTTCGGTAGGGTGCGGATGCTTTGGTTGCGGTTTGGGGACTTTTTTCGCCTTGATTTTCAAGTTCGCGGCTTTATTGGGCAAATTAAATCAATGGGAGTTGTCAGAAAGCAGTGAAAACTAGACTTAAAAGTGTTTAAGACTATATCAGCTGATTAAAATCGTTAAGGGAAGAAAGTAATTGACGCGAGAAAGCTGTGGTTGCGAGCAATTTTAATTTTGCAAAAAGATCTGCAGACTACTAACCAATAAAGAGCGCTTCTTATATATTTATTATAAAAATTAGTAAGTCAAATATAAAACTTTATATGCTAAAAGAATTTAAAGACGTAGTTATGCTGTTCTTGATTTATCAAAATCAATAATAGAGAACTTTAATTTTCATATCATCTCTGTTTTTGACTTCAATAATTTGAATTTATATTTTTATTTATCCATGGTTTCGACAAACTTTATTGTCTCAAATTTTTATTATCTTATAGTTTCACGAACTAGCTGTACGTTTTTATACAGAGAAAATAAAAATTTGCAGTAATTAAAGTCAAAGCTCGACTAGATTAATTATCGAATAGAATAATTAAAATCTATACTTGATCGATGCCATTGTCCTCTTCGTTGCATCAGATTCCTCGCAGACATTCGGTCCAACAACCACGCATGAATCGAAGGGAAAGTAACATCGGCTGTTAACAATTAAAAATGAAATTAATGATTAAGCCACGAGCCGGAATTGCGTATACGTACAGTGACAATAATTGCTCAAGAGTAACCGTAATGAGCGGTTCTCAGGTACCTAATGATGCTAAAACACAATCCCGGCGATTCGATCGATCTACTAGGTACACTCGTACGCAACGTGCTTAATCATTCATTGTCGTTTTACGCAACAACCATAAACCACGTTCGAAAGTTCGCTCCGGGACGGCGAGAGCCCGTACCCATAAAATTGCGATGTCGCAGGAAAAAGGAGGTTCCCGAAAGGTTTCTTCCCATCGATACTTCTCTTCCGCAATTCTTTAGGACGTCTAGGGCGTTTCCGGATGTCGCGTACTCCTCGTTTTTTAGACTCACTCTTTGCGAAGCTCTGCATGCTTTTATACAGTTTTCTAAAAATTACTTTGTTGAATTTAAGGGATGATTGCGGATTGGATAACATCGGGAGAAAATATTGCAGAGCAATTTTTTAAAGCTTACTTTAAAGGGCAAAGTATTAACTTTTATTTCTACTAATTGGTTTTTTATTTCCTTTACATTTTTTATATTTTTTATATTTTTTAGTCTTGCCACAATTAGCAAAGAAGTGCACTTGGAGATCAAAATCAGGCGATTATTGAAATTTTGATAACTTTGTGAAAAATAATTATATAACAGTGTACCGAAGCTTATTTTAAAGGGTGAAGTCTCTACTTTTATTTCTATTAATTGGTTTTTCATTTCTCATATCTGTAAAATTTATAATAAACGAAAGAGTGAAAACAGATTTCTCTAAATAAAGGGGTGAGCTGCATTCATCATCGAGGTTAAGGGATGATTCAGGCATTAGTACCTTCCTAAATAAAATTATATAGAAATGTCTTTATAGCTCATTTCAAAAGGTGAAGCTTCTACTTATAACTCTACTAAGTGGGTTTTCATTTTATATACCTGTAAACGGCATAATAAAAGAAAGATCGGGGGCAGATTTCTCTAAATGAAAAGGTAAGCTGCATTGAACATCGATGTTAAGGGATAATTGAACCATTAGTACCTTCGTAAATAAAATTATATAGAAATATTTTTATAGCTCATTTCAAAGGGTGAAACCTCTACTTTTAATTCTAGTAATTTATTTTTCATTTTACTTACCTACAAGAGACATAATAAACAAAAGAGCGAGGGCGGATTTCTCTAAATAAAAGGAAAAGCTGCACTAATCATCGAGTTTAAGGGACAATTGAACAATTGGTACCTTCGTAAATAAATATCGTAAAGTAATGTTATGCAGCTCGTTTTAAAGGGTGAAGCCTCTGCTTTCACCTGCACTAATTGTTTTTACGCATAACATGCTCCCGTACACGGCGATAAACGGAAAAGTAATGGTTTCGTCCCAGCGATCCTGTTCCGACACGATTCTTTCGGGCGTTTCCGGAAGTGGTCGCGTCGTCTCGCCCCGGTTTCGGCGATCCCTGATTTACGCCGCGATAAAACCTTTTCCAGCGCCGCGGGTCCACGCGGTCATAATTCAGAAAATTCGTGCTCGTTACCGCGGCCTGCGGATAACTCATTAA
This sequence comes from Augochlora pura, assembly GCF_028453695.1. Taxonomy (NCBI): domain Eukaryota; kingdom Metazoa; phylum Arthropoda; class Insecta; order Hymenoptera; family Halictidae; genus Augochlora; species Augochlora pura. Next base: position 13,360,011 of record NC_135774.1, on the reverse strand, counting down.
ATTTAATTACCGGTCGATAGCGCGGCGGCGCTCGCGGATGCCGCACGGGTGTCCGTGTGTTCTTTTTTAATTATTAATAAACAGCGGGAGCGGGTATAAACAGGAATGAGAAACCGCGCCGGGGCCCAGTTTTCCTGGAAACGATATCCGGCGGGC